>NC_073379.1:71671006-71843506 GCF_028641065.1 Leucoraja erinaceus | reverse complement strand
AATGGTCTCAATGCCTGCAAGGGAATTTCTGGTGTTTGAGGATATCAGGCTTTTTGCTGGTGCAATGTTCTTATTCCCTTAGTGTTTTAAGAAAAACTGCAGCTTTTGTCTGCCTCTGAAGCAGCTGCTACCTCATCTGCCCCAGTAGGCACTGTGCAATGAGATTATCACCAAGTCTAACAAAGATGTAAAGATGACCTCAAGAGATAAAATCATGGCCTCTTAGGTCCAAGAGATTGGAGATGGACTCCTTTATGCTGCTTGTCGTCTTCTGTGTTGGATGAGACAGGCCGGTAAACATACAAACCACCTGGCTGTACATTTCAACCAGCTTCATCGCTGGAAGCAACTGATCCTCATTTAACCATATAATGTAACCATATAACAATTACAGCACGGAATCAGGCCATCTCGGCCCTTCTAGTCCGTGCCGAACACTTATTCTCCCCTAGTCCCATCTACCTGCACTCAGACCATAACCCTCCATTCCTGTCCATATAACTATCCAATTTATTTTTAAATGATAACATCGAACCTGCCTCCACCACCTCCACTGGAAGCTCATTCCACACAGCCAGCACTCTCTGAGTAAAGAAGTTCCCCCTCATGTTACCCCTAAACTTCTGTCCCTTAATTCTCAAGTCATGTCCTCTTGTTTGAATCTTCCCTACTCTCAGTGGGAAAAGCTTATCCACGTCAACTCTGTGTAATCCTCTCATCATTTTAACAACCTCTATCAAGTCCCCCCTTAACCTTCTGCGCTCCAAAGAATAAAGACCTAACTTGTTCAACCTTTCTCTGTAACTTAGTTGCTGAAACCCAGGCAACATTCTAGTAAATCTCCTCTGTACTCTCTCTATTTTGTTGACATCCTTCCTATAATTAGGCGACCAAAATTGTACACCATACTCCAGAATTGGCCTCGCCAATGCCTTGTACAATTTTAACATTACATCCCAACTTCTATACTCAATGCTCTGATTTATAAAGGCCAGCACACCAAAAGCTTTCTTTACCACCCTATCTACATGAGATTCCACCTTCAGGGAACTATGCACAGTTATTCCTAGATCCCTCTGTTCAACTGCATTCCTCAATTCGCTACCATTTACCATGTACATCCTATTTTGATTTGTCCTGCCAAGATGTAGCACCTCACACTTATCAGCATCAAACTCCATCTGCCATCTTTCAGCCCACTCTTCCATATGGCCTAAATCTCTCTGTAGACTTTGAAAATCTACTTCATTATCCACAACACCACTATCTTAGTATCATCTGCATACTTACTAATCCAATTTACCACACCATCATCCAGATCATTGATGTACATGACAAACAACAGTGGACCCAACACAGATCCCTGTGGCACCCCACTATTCACTGACCTCCAAACTGACAAACAGCCATCCACCATTACTCTCTGGCATCTCCCATTCAGCCACTGTTGAATTCATCTTGCTACTCCAGCATTAATACCCAACAATTGAACCTTCTTAACCAACCTTCCATGAGGAACCTTGTCAAAGGCCTTACTGGTCCATATATACAACATCCACTGCTTTACCCTCATCAATTTCCCAAGTAACCTCTTCAAAAAATTCAAGAAGATTAGTCAAACATGACCTTCCAGGCACAAATCCATGTTGACTGTTCCTAATCAGACCCTGTTATCCAGATGCTTATATATATTATCTCTAAGTACCCTTTCCATTAATTTGCCCACCACTGAAGGCAAACTAACAGGTCTATAATTGCTAGGTTTACTCTTAGAACCCTTTTTAAACAATGGAACAACATGCGCAGTACGCCAATCCCCCGGCACTATTCCCGTTTCTAATGACATTTGAAATATTTCTGTCACTACACTACACTAACTTCCCTCAATGTCCTAGGGAATATCCTGTCCGGACCTGGAGACTTAACCACTTTTATATTTTTTCAAAAGTGTCAGTAATTCCTCTTCTTTGAATCTCATAGTTTCCATAGCTACTCTACTTGTTTCCCTTACCTCACATAATTCAATATCCTTCTCCTTGATGAATACCGAAGAAAAGAAATTGTTCAATATCTCCCCCATCTCTTTTGGCTCTGCAGATAGCTGTCCACTCTGACTCGCTAATGGACCAATTTTATCCCTCGTTATCCTTTTGCTATTAATATAGCTGTAGAAACCCTTTGGATTTACTTTCACCTTACTTGCCAAAGCAACCTCATATCTTCTTTTAGCTTTTCTAATTTATTTCTTAAGATTCTTTTTACATTCTTTATACTCCTCAAGCACCTCATTTACTCCATGTTGCCTATAATTATTGTAATCTCTCTCTTTTTCCAAACCAAGTGTCCAATTTCCCTCGAAAATCATGGCTCTTTCCAATTTTTACTATTTCCTTTCAACCGAACAGGGAAATAAAGATTCTGTACTCTTAAAATTTCACCTTTAAATGTCCTCCATTTCTCTTCCACATCTTTCCCATAAAACAAAATGTCCCAATTCACTCCTTTTAAATCCTTTCGCATCTCAAAGTTAGCCTTTCTCCAATCAAAAATCTCAACCCTAGGTCCAGTTCTGACCCTCTCCATAAGTATATTGAAATAATGGTATTGTGATCACTGGACCTTAACTGTTCCCCAACACATACCTCTGCAACCTGACCTATCTCATGTCCTAACAGGAGGTCCAGCATCGCCCCTTCTCCATGTATTGCTGCAAAAAACTATCCTGCACACATTTTACAATTTCCAAACCATCCAGCCCATTTACTCCCTTGTCAATTCTTCCCTTCCCTCCCGTACCACCCCCTCCCCGGGCATTTTCCATTGCAGGAAACTGCAGGAAATGCAACACCTGTCCCTTTACCTCCCCCCTTGACTCCATTCAAGGACCCAAGCAGTCGTTCCAGGTGCGACAGAGGTTCACCTGTATCTCCTCCAACCTCATCTACTGCATCCACTGCTCTAGATGACAGCTGATCTACATCGGTGTGACCAAGCGGAGGTTGGGCGATCGTTTCGCCGAACACCTCCGCTCGGTCCGCAAGAACTTACCTGACCTCCCGGTGGCTCAACACTTCAACTGCCCCTCCCACTCCGAATCCGACCTCTCTGACCTGGGTCTCCTCCATGGCCAGAGCGAGCAACACCGGAAATTGGAGGAACAGCACCTTATATTCCGCTTGGGGAGTCTGCAGCTTGAACATTGAATTCTCCCAATTTTGTTAGCCCTTGATGTCTCCTCCCATCCCCCACCCCTCGGGCTCCTCCTCCTTTTCCCTTCCTTCTCCCCGCCATCCCCTATCAGTCTGAAGAACGGTTTTGGCCCGAAACGTTGCCTATTTCCTTCGCTCCATAGATGCTGCTGCACCCGCTGAGTTTCTCCAGCTTTTTTGTGTACCTTCGATTTTCCAGCATCTGCAGTTCCTTCTTGAACAGCCCATTTACAGAATGTGTTTCCCAGTCTATGTGTGGAAAATTGAAATCTCCCACAATCACTACCTTGTGCTTACTACTAATATCTGCGATCTCCTTACATATTTGCTCTTCCAATTCTCGCTCCACATTTGGCGGTCTATAATACACCCCTATAAGTGTTGCTACCCATTTCTCAGTTCTACCCAAATAGCCTCCCTAGACGTGCCCTCTAATCTATCCTGCCAAAGCACTGCTGTAATACCTTCCCTGACAAGCAATGCAACACCTCTACCTCTTGCCCCTCCAATTCTATCACACCTGAAGCAACAAAATCCTGGAATATTTAGTTTCCAATCACAGCCCTCCTGCAACCATGTTTCATTGATCGCCACAACATCATACTTCCAGGTGTCAATCAAGGCTCTAAGCTCATCCACCTTTCTTACAATGCTCCTAGCATTAAAATATACACATTTAAAAAACCCACCCCCTCTTATTCTCTGTTAATTATCTTTTTCTTCTTTCTCCCCTACATTTTAGGTCCGAGTGCTACCCTTCTCTGCCTCCTGCCTCACACACTGACTGCTAGCTTTCCCTCTTTGACTCCTCCACAGCAGAACACCACCCATCTCAACCTTTGGGTATTCTCCAGCACTTGAGTTCCAACACCTGTTGCCAGGCTGCTGCTTGCTAGTGGTTTGTGTATCTCTGTGTGACTCTTTTCATCCCTCAGTGCCATCATCTGAAACACTGCTATAGGCTGCTAGGCACAAAGATGCATGGTGATCTGCATTCTCAACATCATCATCTCACCACTTCCACTCCACCTCCTCCTGCTCTCCTCCGTCTTCCTTTATGCTTTGATCACTGTTCCAACTCTGAATGATGAGGTTTAAAGTGCTCTTCCGATCCCCTACAAAACCAAAGCAGAAAATAATTGCTGTACTCCTAAAACATCTTTAATATGATACAGTAGTATAGATGGTAATTAGGGGGGCAGAGGTGTCAAGAGTTAAGAGTATTTAATTATCTAATGTATTGAAAATTGAACAATTAAAATATTAATTGCAGCAGCATAACGGGTGTGTAAGCACAGTACTCATAGATAACCAAATAAACAAAACGTTCAATTACTTTTTATTAAGCGATATTAGTGCAAAACAAAGCCCAAAGTCCCTCGTGCAACTAAGACAGTATAGTTTAGTTGGTGTTTGTAGTGTTGGTTGTTGGGAAGAAGCTGTTCCTGAATCTGGAGTGACAGATTTCAACTCGTATACCTTCTTCCTGATGGCAGGAGTGAAATGAGAGCATGGCTATGATGGTGTGCCGCCTTAATGATGTTAGCTGCTTTTTTGAGGCAACATCTATAGATTCCTTGGATGGTGAGGAGGTCAGTATCTGTGAAGGACTGGGCAGTGTTCAGCACTTTTTTGTAATCTTCTACATTCCTGAGTGTTTTAGTTACTGAACCAGGTTGTGGTGCAACCAGTCAATATTGAATTGAATTGAATGAATGTTATTAGCCAAGTATGTATACATACAAGGAATTTGCCTTGGTGCTTTGCTTGCAAGTAACAACACGATATACAGCAGACAATTAAAAATAAAACATTCTATTTTAAACATGCGAAGAATGAAATAAAATACCAGAGCAAATAGAGGCTACAGACTTTTGGCTGTTGAGTAGAGTAGAGCTACTGCTCGTGGAAAAAAGCTGTTTTTATGTCTGGCTGTGGTAGCTTTGACAGTTCGGAGTCGCCTTCCAGAGGGAAGTGCTCCAAATATTTTGTGGCCAGGGTGAGAGAGGTCAGAGATGATCTTACCAGCTCGCTTCCTGGCCCTTGCAGTGTACAGTTCGTCGATGGGGGGGAAGGTTGCAGCCAACAACCTTCTTGGCTGATCGAACGATGCACTGCAGCCTCCGGATGTCGTGCTTGGTGGCTGAGCCAAACTAGACCATGATGGAGAAGGTGAGGACAGACTCTATGATGGCAGTATAAAACTGGACCATCATTGCCTGTGGCAGATTGAGTTTTCTCAGCTGCCGCAGGAAGTACATCCTCTGTTGGGCCTTTTTGCTGTGGAGTCGATGGTGGCCCCCCATTTAAGGTACCTGGAGATGATGGTTCCAAGGTACCTAAATGATTCCACAGATGTGACTGTGGTGTTGTTGATGGTGCATGGGGGGAGGGGAGGGGGAATTCTCCTAAAGTTTACAATCAAATCCACAGTCTTAAGAGCAATGAACTCCAGGTTGTTGCGATGGCACCCGTGTCACTTCCTGTCTGTCGGCAGATTCCTCCCCATCCTGGATCAGTCAAATCAGGGTTGTGTCGTCCGCAAACTTGAGAAGTTTGACAGAGGAGTCTGTGGAAGTGCAGTAGTTGGTGTAGAGAGAGTAAAGGAGAGGGGAGAGTACGCAGCCTTGCGGTGCTCCAATGCAGGTCCGAGATGTGCTTTCTCAGCCTTACATGCTGCTTCCTGTCAATCAGGAAGGTGTTGATCCACTGACAGAGGGGTTCAGGCACAGTCAACTGGGTGAGTTTGGAATGCAGTAACTCTTGGTACAATGGTGTTGAATGCAGAGCTCTCTGTCGTAGTAGAAGTTCAAAATAATATTAATCTGCTGCAGATCAAATCAAAGGGGATGTAATCACATTGAGTTTGCAATGAAAATCATGCATCTAATGTAATAATATATATAGTATGTCTGACATGGTTTTTAACACTTTTTATTGAACACTAAACATGATCAGAAAGTTTTTTGTGTCTCCTTTCGGCTAGTTATAATGTTCATCAATTCTATAATAGTAAAATTGCATATCTTCTCCTGAGCACAGCACAATGATGTTGCTAGTGAGCTTACCCAGCTTACCTTTCAGGTAATTTTGCCTCATTGCCAAAAAGATTATATATAAAGGAAGTAAAGGATAATGTTAAAAAAACACATGTACTGAATACTCTCCTAAGAGAACATAAGAGAAAGCCTTATTCTGTTGACAAAGATTGACAATGGCAAATCCACTCTTACTAATTTGAGAGTCCTACTGAAAGCCAGTGGTTCCATTCACAAACGCAATGTAGAAATTGAATGACCATTTCATTGATGACATTTTTTCACAGGAACCTTGAGGGAGGGTCTGCACAACATCAGAGCTGATTGCAACCGATCAGATTTAGACTTGAATAACTAACAGGAAGCAGCAAAATATAGATATATTAGCATCCTTATTCATTTATATTAATTGGTCATCAATTTGACCCGAATGGGTAGAGGCACCTACAAAAATAAATTTAGCCATCGGCCTTTGATATTCTCAAGATGTGTTCTGGTGAAGTATAGAAACATAGAATATAGGTGCAGGAGTAGGCCATTCGGCCCTTCGAGCCTGCACCGCATTTCAATATGATCATGGCTGATCATCCAACTCAGTATCCCGTACCTGCCTTCCCTCCATACCCTCTGATCCGCTTAGCCACAAGGGCCACATCTAACTCCCTCTTAAATATAGCCAATGAACTGGCCTCGACGACCCTCTGTGGCAGAGAGTTCCAGAGACTCACCACTCTGTGTGTGAAAAAAGTTCTTCTCATCTCGGTTTTAAAGGATTTCCCCCTTATCCTTAAGCTGTGACCCCTTGTCCTGGACTTCCCCAACATCGGGAGCAATCTTCCTGCATCTAGCCTGTCCAATCCCTTAAGAATTTTGTAAGTTTCTATAAGATCCCCTCTCAATCTCCTAAATTCTAGAGAGTATAAACCAAGTCTATCCAGTCTTTCTTCATAAAACAGTCCTGACATCCCAGGAATCAGTCTGGTGAACCTTCTCTGCACTCCCTCTATGGCAATAATGTCCTTCCTCAGATTTGGAGACCAAAACTGTACGCAATACTCCAGGTATCAAGACAACCTGGTCAAATTAAATGCATTTAACATTGATAGACTACCCCAACCCCATCAACTCCATTTAAACGTCACGCCTCATCAGGAAAGCAGCCCCCTCCCCCCATAATACAATCTGTCTGATGTAGGGTCCCATTTTGAAACGTTGCCTATCCATGTCCTCCAGAGGTGCAATTTGACATTTTGAGTTACTCCCACACTTTGTGTTTTTTTTTACAAAATCCTGGTCAGATCTCAGCTGGAGTACTGTGTGCAGTTTGTGTCACCACACGATCAAAAATATGTGGTAACGCTGGAGATGGTGCAGAGAGGATTCACCAAGATGTTGCCTGGGATGGTGTGTTTCAGTTATGATGGGAGAGTGGAGAATCTAGGTCTATTTTCCATAGAGCAGAGAAGTTTAAGAGGGAACATGATTGTGGTATATAAAATTATGAGGGTCACAGGAAACCTTTTCCCTTATGAGGGGTGGATAAAACTAAAGGAGATAGATCTCAGATAAGGAGCAAGAGTCTTTGAGGGGTTCTGAAGGGATCCATTTTGGTGAGTACCTTGAATGCACTGTCAGAGAGAGGTAAAAGCAGAGCTGCTGACAGCATTTAAGAAATGTCTAGACAAGAATTAGATCATCTTGGCACAGAAGGCAATGAGCTGGTAGATGGGATTGATGTGGATGAATACTTATGGGTGGGCCTGGATGTGGTGGTTTGTTTCCATGCTTTATGATGCTATGACTCCATCATTTCAAACTCTTGGTGAGCTTCTTCTTTCGTGTCCATCTTCCATGTTGCAAATGTTGACATTGCTGTCATCGTCCATCCTGAAAAGGACGCAAGCTTCCGGCGACAAACAGTGGGAGCCATCACTTGTTGCAATAGATGATGGTGGTAGCAGAATTAGCTCAGGATACTTCCAGTTTCCAGCCCCGCGACGTGGACGCTTTTGCTATGGGACCTCTCAGGTTCTCTCATTTGGGGCAATGAGTGCCTTGGTGTCATAACTAGAGACATTCGGCTAGCTACAGAAATGCACTTGCTTCCAATTTAGTGTGTGGATGTTAGTGTTTTTCATGTGGTCCCTTCACTAAATGCAACCACATGCAGATTGGGTAACCACTTTGCAGAACTGTTCGGTCTGTGAGCTCGCCCTGTACTTCCAGTTGCCCCTCACTTGAATTCTGTAGTGATAAGAACAGTAAATGCTGGAAACACTCAGTAGGTCACGCAGCACGTGTGCATAGATAAATGGGATCAACACCACTTTCCTGCTCCCTTCCCATACCTCTTGAATCGCATGTAGTTGGTCTCTATCTTGAATTCATTATTGCAATATTGAATTATTGCATTCAATAACTCCACCTCTGAAACTCAAAAGTCACAACCCTTGGAGAAAGGAAATTCCTCATTTTCATTCTAAATGGGCGATCCCTTATCCTGAAACTCTGTCCCCTGATTCTAGATAATCCCATGTGGAAAGACTCTCTCAGTTGCCACCCTGTCAATCTGCTTCAGAATCTCACATTTCAATAAAGTCCTCATCTGAATTCTAATTAGTATAGACCTAATTAGTATGATTACCATAGAGGGAGTGCAGAGACGGTTCACCAGACTGATTCCTGGGATGTCAGGACTGTCTTATGAAGAAAGACTGGATAGACTTGGTTTATACTCTCTAGAATTTAGAAGATTGAGAGGGGATCTTATAGAAACTTACAAAATTCTTAAGGGGTTGGACAGGTTAGATGCAGGAAGATTGTTCCCGATGTTAGGGAAGTCCAGGACAAGGGGTCACAGCTTAAGGATAAGGGGGAAATCCTTTAAAACTGAGATGAGAAGAACTTTTTTTTCACACAGAGAGTGGTGAATCTCTGGAACTCTCTGCCACAGAGGGTAGTTGAGGCCAGTTCATTGGCTATATTTAAGAGGGAGTTAGATGTGGCCCTTGTGGCTAAGGGGATCAGGGGGTATGGAGAGAAGGCAGGTACGGGATACTGAGTTGGATGATCAGCCATGATCATATTGAATGGCGGTGCAGGCTCGAAGGGCCGAATGGCCTACTCCTGCACCTAATTTCTATGTTTCTATGTCTATGTTTCTATTAATTAGTATTTATTAAATGGAGGGATGTGGACCAAACGCAGGCTGGTGGGACTAGTGTTGCTGGGACATGTAACCATATAACTATATAACAATTACAGCGCGGAAACAGGCCATCTCGACCCTTCTAGTCCGTGCCGAACACGTATTCTCCCATAGTCCCATATACCTGCGCTCAGACCATAACCCTCCATTCCTTTCCCGTCCATATAACTATCCAATTTATTTTTAAATGATAAAAACAAATCTGCCTCCATCACTTCCACTGGAAGCTCATTCCACACAGCCACCACTCTCTGAGTAAAGAAGTTCCCCCTCATGTTACCCCTAAACTTCTGTCCCTTAATTCTCAAGTCATGTCCCCTTGTTTGAATCTTCCCCACTCTCAGTTGAAAAGATTATCCACGTCAACTCTGTCTATCCCTCTCATCATTTTAAAGACCTCTATCAAGTCCCCCCTTAACCTTCTGCGCTCCAAAGAATAAAGCCCTATCTTGTTCAATCTTTCTCTGTAACTAAGTTGCTGAAACCCAGCCAACATTCTAGTAAATCTCCTCTGTAGTCTCTCTATTTTGTTGACATCCTTCCTATAATTAAGCGACCAAAATTGTACACCATACTCCAGAATTGGCCTCACCAATGCCTTGTACAATTTTAACATTACATCCCAACTTCCATACTCATGTTGGCTGGGGTGGGCAAGTTGGGCCAAAGTGCCTGTTTCCACGCTGCATCACTCTATGACTATAACTTAAAAATACAACTGCTGTCATAATTTAACCCTTTCTGGTAAATCTGCATTGAAAGCCTGATGGATCATTCCTGAACCTCAGTACTTAGCTTTCAATAGAGAACTCCAGATGGTCTGGCTGAGGTCCAGTTCAACTTTTAGTTTCAATCCTCTTGAAACAGAGACACATGTTTTTGAATATTTTTACTTTTATGTGTTGCCTTTTAAGGACACCCAAAAAATACAAATTTCTTCCAGAAAATTTTTCACTACCTACATTTTTTTTAAATTGTTGATGCTCCATGGTATTACTCACTGGTCAAGTATATTCACTGTGTGATGTATTATTGCTGCAGTTTTCTATTCTTTTCTCTATAGTTTCTTTATGGGTTCTCCATGTTAAAGATGTCAGTTATTTTTTATCACTCAGCCGTGTCTACTACATAATTCCTATTAATGTATATAATAAATTGGAAGAACATTTAGGTTCTACTTTTGAACCTGCCAATGCAGCTTTGAATGAACATTTTGCTGCTAGCTCAAAATAGTTGAAAGTGCTTGGATTATGTCACATAAAATTTGATGTTATTTCCTGGTGTGCGTTTAAGGTTATAAATGCCTATTAACTCGTGATTTTTATCAGTCCCATTATTTTCATAAGGCAATCAGTGAACTTCATGCTCAGGAAAAGTGACAAAAATGCCTACCGGTTTTCCACGACTGATGAGCTAATATACATGGTTGAATCAGACAAATATGCAGATGTCCTCACCTGACTTCACTGCCATTCATCCAGAGTTTGATAAATAAGGCAATGATCTAATCAATCCTATATGTAGACAGAGAAAGTGCTCAAAAACAATTTAATGTATTTTAATTGTTTCTGTTATAATGCAATTGTAGGAAAGCATCATCGGGTTTCTTATCTTTGTTGCTCTTTTTCCTGTGCAATGTTTCTATTACAGTAATGTTCTTTTATGTATTAATCCTCCTCGTTGCCAATCTCAACAACTCTATTTTGGTAGCACTGCCTTGGACTCGAGAATTAATTTCCAGCCAAAGCCTTTCTTTTTCCTTTCCTCACCTCCGAGAAGCCATTCCTTAAAACTACTATGACTATATATTATCATGTTCGGCACGGACTTGTAGGGCCGAGATGGCCTGTTTCCATGCTGTAATTGTTATATGATTATATAACTACCAGGAAGTATCTTAAAGCATTTTAAAGTTTCTTATCAAAAGGCTTGTGACATCAAAAGTTTATTTTGGGTTTATTTTCATCTCATGTCACATGCGTATCTTTTGTTGTTCTGAATGTCTATACTAATAATTTGTAATTATCGTTGACATATGTCTCACCTTAAACCTGTTATACATTATTTGGTTAACTATAGGATAGAACCACAGGCATCCATGGGAAATGTACACAAAGTTTGGTGAAATTATTATAATTCACAAGCAATTGTTAAGATTTTCATTTTTTGCACATCAAAAGTCAAATTTCTAGTGAGGGTTTTGAGTCTGGTGAAATGTGATGTAAAGCTTGGCAGCACCTTTTGGATTTGTTATATTAAAGGGCAGCTGCAGCATCTCATGTTTCTTGTACAAGCTCCAGTAACCCTTCAGTTATAATTTTATAGAGCGCTAACAATTGGGCAGCACTTCTATGGACCATTGGAATTAATGTAACTAAACCTTATAAGATGTGCAAAGAGTCTATGGGAGTTAATGATTAATCTCTTGCACACTGATAGATGTGTTGAAAAGTCGCTAAATTACATTTTTTTTTAACGTTTATATTTTTCTTTGAACAGCTTTGGTTATTACATGGAAAGGGTTAAAAACAAGTGGATTGATGTAGTCAGGGTTGGCAAGTGATAGAAATCTATCAGCTATGAATCCTACTTTAGATTGGAAATTCCTCCATCTGCGTCCAGGATGAGGTGTTTGATACTAGGGCATCGGAGATGTCCTCATTCTTTAGGGAACGGGGGTTCCCCTCTTTCATTATAGATGAGACTCTCACCAGGGTCTCCTCTATATCCCGCAGCTCCGCCCTTACTCCCCCTTCCCCTTATTCATAACAAGGACAGTTCCCCTTGTCCTCACCTTCCACCCCATCAGCCGTCGCATCTTATCTATCTATCTATCTATCTATCTATCTATCTATCTATCTATCTATCTATCTGTATACTTTTAAAACTCTTGTGTGTGTGTGTGTGGGTGTATGTCATTATTTTTGCCTTTGATTCGTTACTCCGCGAAAACCAGACGCAAAAACGCCGAGATTTTTACTATTTCGCTAGCGATTTTACTTTTACATTCGCTGATCCACTCATTAAATTTAGTCATTTTTCTGAACAAATTTTTAATAATATCCTTCCCCCCCCCCACTCAATAAAATCATTCACAAAACTTACTGCTTTCTTTAAATCAGCAGCTGCCGACGTCACAATGCCCTTGCGCTCAGAAAAGGGGAGATGCAGCGAGACCTGGGTGTCATGGTACACCAGTCATTGAAAGTAGGCATGCAGGTGCAGCAGGCAGTGAAGAAAACGAATGGTATGTTAGCTTTCATAGCAAAAGGATTTGAGTATAGGAGCAGGGAGGTTCTACTGCAGTTGAACAGGGTCTCGGTGAGACCACACCTGGAGTATTGCGTACAGTTTTGGTCTCCGATTTCTGAGGAAGGACATTATTGCCATAGAGGGAGTGCAGAGAAGATTCACCAGACTGATTCCTGGGATGTCAGGACTTTCATATGAAGAAAGACTGGATAGACTCTGCTTATACTCGCTAGAATTTAGGAGATTGAGGGGGGGATCTTATAGAAACTTACAAAATTCTTAAGGGGTTGGACAGGCTAGATGCAGGTAGATTGTTCCCAATGTTGGGGAAGTCCAGGACAAGGGGTCACAGTTTAAGGATAAGGGGGAAATCCTTTAAGACCGAGATGAGAAGAACTTTTTTCAGAAAAGTGGTGAATCTCTGGAACTCTCTGCCAGAGGGTAGTTGAGGCCAGTTCATTGGCTATATTTAAGATGGAGTTAGATGTGGTCCTTGTGGCTAAAGGGATCAGGGGGTATGGAGAGAAGGCAGGTGCGGGATACTGAGTTGGATGATCAGCCATGATCATATTGAATGGCGGTGCAGGCTCGAAGGGCCGAATGGCCTACTCCTGGACCTATTTTCTATGTATCTATGACTACTTTCATTTACATGACATTGCTGTGTTCCAAACATTATGGTGCCCTGAAATGGTGGGGACTATGGATAAACACTGCTGTCATTTCTACATTGTGGAACCAAAATGTATAAAAATACCCTTTAATAAAATCTGACAATGTGCACTTTAACCACATGTGATCCTTTTCTATTACAGATCTCAAATTGTGGAGTACAGAGGCAAATAAATAAATGATGGGTCTTTGTCCCAAACATTATGGAGGTCACTGTATACTTTGTCCTTTTATATAGATCAATATTTTATGATGAGCAATTAAATAGCTACTTGGAGAAGTGGTTGGATACTCAGTTTCTTGATCCATAATCCATTATAATGCTTAATAAATAACATGCCAGTCTAGATTATGTACTCCATTATCTTCCTTCTGACTCTGAGATGAGAATGCAAATCCATCAGGAGATCCTGGTGATGTTCCCTGCTCTAAACTGGAAGGAGCCGAAGGCATAATGATTGAAACCAGGTATCTCGTTAGGGTCCTGTGACCCTCTCCAGTCTTTAACTTCCTCGTCCTTTAAACCGTTGTTATTGACTTAACTTTTATTCAAATTCTTCCGAATGCAATAACTAGTTTGTATCCTGTGAAATTAGCTGGTGTC
This sequence comes from Leucoraja erinaceus, assembly GCF_028641065.1. Classification (NCBI taxonomy): domain Eukaryota; kingdom Metazoa; phylum Chordata; class Chondrichthyes; order Rajiformes; family Rajidae; genus Leucoraja; species Leucoraja erinaceus. The sequence goes on along the minus strand of NC_073379.1, from coordinate 71,829,523 downwards.
AAATTGAGATTGACAAGTGATGAAATTATCATTCTAATTTTTCAGCTTTTCTGCTTTTATCCATTAATAAGGCAAGAACCTTGCAAAAAATCTGGAGGTCATTGCCTCACTTATTTTTAAAGTAGTGTTCTTTACGGTTAAACAGAGAACAAGCAATAGGAGATTTTGTTAACTTGTTTAGGAACAAACAGGAGTATTTTTAACCTAATTTGTTCATCTGGTAGGGTCAGGTATAATGTTGGTTTTAAACCCAGCTTAATGCCTACAGTGTTGGATGCCAAACAGGCTTCTGACCAATCCTATGGCAGTCCTGGCTGGTCGGTAGGTTTACAATTTCCTCTCAAACATTCTTGCATTTGAATCGCGAGAAATGTTGAAATCCACAAAATTTGACTAATAGCTGAGTATAATTATCCATATAACCTGCCATTTAGTCATAGACATTGGCAATAGGTGTAGGAGTAGGCCATTCACCCCCTCGAGCCAGCACCACCATTTAATGTGATCATGGCTGATCATCCACAATCAGTACCCCATTCCTGCCTTCTTCCCATATCCCTTGATTCTGCTAGCCCTAAGAGCTCTATCTAACTTGTGAATGCATCCAGTGAAATCGGCCTAAAGTGCCTTCTGAGGCAGAGAATTCCACAAATTCACAACTCCCTGTGTGAAAAAGTGTTTCCTCATCTCAGTTCTAAATGGCCTACCCTTATTCTTAAACTGTGGGTCCTGGTTCTGGACTCCCCTAACATAGAGAACAGGTTTCCTGCATCTAGCGTGTCCAATCCCTTAATAATTTTATATGTTTCTATAAGATCCCCTCTAATCCTTCTAAAATCCAGTGTATACAAGCCCAGCCGCTCCATTCTTTCATCATATTGGCAGTTTAAAGTGCATTGGCTTTAATTCTCCTTGTAGTGACAAGGGAGGGATGGAAAGGTTTGTGTCAGCCATCAATGTGTTGCTGAAACCCAGCGCCTCCAACCTTGGCTTGCCTGATAATAGTCAGTATTAAATGTTAGGTAGAAGTTCCAATTCATAGAATTGCTATCTAAATATGTGATGGGAGTGTATCCCGTATGGTGTGCGAGGTTATTAATGCAGACGTTGGAAGGTGGGGTTTGATTGATCCATATGAGATCATTAAAACTTTTGACCGTGTTACATCTATTACCTTGACTTTGCACCTGGCTCTGAACTAACTCCTCATTAATCTCCCCACTAATAATTTCCCTTTTAGGCTTGAGGTTTATTGGGTCCCTGTGCCAGGAGAACCTCTCTCTTTTTCTCCACTTGGTCAATCAAGGTATCCGGACTCATCTGTGAAATTTTGATTGTCATATCTCAACTTTGTATTAGCATGCCTTTCTCCAGGTTTTCACACTAGGTGGCTTCTTGACTGCTTTAGATTGACCCTAAACAAGAACCAAATATCCATTAGCACCAACAGATCCAGTAGGGAGATCTGCAACTGGGCAACAGACTGGAGATTGGATATAAGATGAGGTATACAGGAGATGAATGCCTAATGCATATGATCCACAAGTAAAAGAACACAAACAGTACTTATTGCATGCAAACATTACCTGATAGACAAGTAAAAACATTGAAAGACTAAGGTTGGACTGGTGTTTTGCAGTTCAAACTCTGAATGCTTCAGCAATTCCCTTGCCTGTTGACAAGTTTCAGCATAAATGTTTGCAAAACAAGTGATGCCTGAAAACATTGAAGCAATCTTTGTTATATTAACATGTTTTAGCATGATTTATGATTCTCTTATTGAGCTGAAAACATAAAAGAACGAATGTGATTTCTGTGCACTGGTCTGTACAGCTGTTTTTAAACAAAAGAATGCTCTTGTGGTGGGCCTGGATTTCAGTTCAAATTGTGCGAAGATATTCCATACATCAGGCAATAATGTAGGCAGCTGATTTTGGCTGTTTGATAAGAGTTGTTTGGCAGAAACAACTGTAACTTGTTTGGCTGTGAATCTAGTTCTCGGTTGTTTGTGCTGGCTGCTGTACTTCAAAGTGGGAATAACACAAACTGACATCACTGCTTATCTTCATCCAATTAAGAATATGCCAAAGTTAATTAAAAGTATTCAAGATATTTAAATGGCATAAGTTATGAAAGAGTAGATTTGTGGTGAGTTTTTAAAGTAGGGGAAAGCATATGGGTGTCGGAGGTTATGGGGAGAAGGCAGGAGAATGGGGTTAGGAGGGAGAGATCAGCCATGATTGAATGGTGGAGTAGACTTGATGGGCTGAATGGCCTCATTCTACACCTATCACATGATCATATGATAATATTAAGTCCTTAATATTTCTTGGGTTTTAAGTTTTAGTGAATTCCATTGGATGCTTCCACCGAACGTCACAATTGAGCAGTGAATCACGTTTACTGGCTGGTCATAAGTTTTTAATCTCATGTTTAACTTAGTGTTGCTGAATTCATACATTCAGAAATTGAAACCCCAACTGAAAATCACATTACCGCTGCCTGACAGTGTGAGCTTGGTAGCATCAAGAAATGGCAACGTGATTTGTCAGATCAGCCTTCACAAAGAATTTTTGCTTTTGGATGCTATCTCCAACAAGACAGGTGAAGTCTATTCATTTTTTTTCATGTACTCCCTTTCAAATAAAATTCAAAATTACCATTTTGTTTAATTTTTTGGGAGACATTATTTGTACTCGCAGGACTTAGAGACAGGACTCATCTCTGCAACTGGATCCTCGACTTCCTGAACAACAGACCCTAATCATTGAGGATAGGGGACAAATCATCTGCTACGATGATCCTCAATACTGGTGCTCCACAAGGATGTGTTCACAGACCCCCTTCTTTACTCCTTGTACATCCACGACTGTGGAGCCATGTAGAGATCTAATTCAATTTACAAATTTGCAGATATTGTGGGCCAGATATCAATTAATGATGAGACAGGGTACAGGAAGGAGATTTGGAACCTAGTGACCTGGTGTCGAGCCAACAGCCTTTCTCCCAATGTCAGGTTAAAGGGGAGAATGAGTGACTTCAGGAAGCAAAGAGGTACACATACCCTGGTTTTCATTGATGGCGCCAAAGTAGAAATGATTGTAAGCCTCAAATTCCGAGGAGTAAATATCACCAACAATTTCTCCTGGGCCACCCATATTGAAGTGATAGCGAAGAAAGCACACCAATGCCTCTACTTCCTTAGAAGACTTAGGAAGTTTGGCATGTCCCCAACAACTCTCGCCAACTTCTACAGATGTGCCATAGAAAGTATTTTATCGGGATGCATCACAGCATGGCTTAGGATCGCCACCATCCAAGACCACAAGAAATTGCAGAGAATTGTGAACGCAGCCCAGACTATCACACAAACCAACCTTACTTCCATTTATACCTTACGCTACCTCAGCAAGGCCACCAGCATAATCAAGGATGAGGCGCACCCTGGCCACTCCCTCTTCTCCCCTCTCTCATCAGGCAAAAGATATAGAAGTATGAAAACGCCCACCTCCAGATTTAGGGACAGTTTCTTCCTAGCTGTTATCAGGTAACTGAACCATCCTACCATAACTAAAGAGCAATCCTGAACTATCTACCTCACTGAAGACCCTCAGGTTATCTTTGATCGGACTTTGATCGTACACTGTGGATGGCTCGATTGTAATCATGTATTGACTTTCCGCTGACTGGTTAGCACGCAACAAAAGCTTTTCACATGACAATAAAATTACAATAAATTAAACCAACTAACTAACTAACTACTGCAATATTCTGCTTTAGGTTGCTCATGTTATCCACTGTGCAACCTACTTCCCAAACTTTGGCAATGTGTTTTCTTATCTAGTTTCAATTATGGAGATATGAGTTGTAAAGATACCATGCTTAAACTGGAGAAATAGGACATAGACCAGTGCAGCACAGGAACAGGCCATTCGGCCCACAATTCCTGTGCCAAACAGGATGTCCATTTAAACGAATCCCCTTAGCCTGCATGTGATCCGTATCCCTCAATTTCCTTGCATATCCAAGTGCCTAAAAACCTCAAATCACAATCACAATAATACTTTATTAGCCAAGTATGTTTTGCAACATACGAGGTTTTTCATTTGCCAAGTCAGTCACACACAAATAAAAAGCAACGGAACACACAAAACACATTTTAACATAAACATCCATCACAGAGACTCCTCCACATTCCTCACTGTGATGGAAGACGAAAAAAAAGTTAAATCTCTTCCCGTGGTCGGGGCCCTCGAGCCCTCCGTTGACGGGATGATCTTGACTCCCGTAGCCAGCGGTGGGCCCTTCTTGTCAAGGCGATCTGCTCCTGCATCAGGGGGGATGTCAGCTCCCCCACGCCGGTCAATCGAACGTCGCATCGAGGCTGGTCAAACCTTCCATGACATTGAAGCTCCCGACATCCATGGCCTTTCCCAAGACTGCGAGCTCCCGGTGTGAAGACTGCAGGCCACGGTTGGTGCGATCCCAGGCAAGGGATCGACTCCGATGTAAGTCTTTGCCCCGAGGTGGGGCCCAAGGTCAGACCAAGGAGGCCTCCAACTCCATCGATGGTAGGCCGCAGAACATCCGGAGAATGCGATCTGAAAATTAATCGCATCTTCGGCAAGGTAAGAAACTGAAAAAAAAAGTTTCTACCGACCCCTTCCCCCACATAAAACAAACCGGAGAACATTTACACAAACTTTTAACACACACTAAATATTTTAAATAAGAAGAAAAAACAAACAGATTGTTGGCGGGGCTGCCAATCGTACGGCGTCCCTGATGATGTATCTGCTTCCATCACCAACCAAGGCAGCCATTCCAAACACTTATCACACTTGCCTTGCACATCTCCTTTAAACTTTCCCCCTCTGACCTTAAAGCTGTGCCCTCTAGTCTGAGAAATGATCAGTTTCTGCTGACTAGACAATGCAGCAATGTTTATCACTTTTGTACATGTCAGCATATATTTTCAGTATAGAAATTCTGCAGAGGGCTGATTGGAATGAGGAGATGCTAATTTTCTCATCCAGATACAAATGAAGTTGGGTCTTATTTGGAAATCCTCTTGCCTCTGAATTAGAACATTTTACTTCGGAGTCACGTGAGTGACTACGTGAAGAACCCGTCCAGCATGCATGCGCGACATGAGCGTTCACGCATTCACTACAGCGACGAACGGGAGCACAGGCGCTCCCGCTACAAGCTTGAAAGAACGGACCGTTAGGTAAGTACTTACCCACAGGTTCGAATTTACAACTTTGCTCCTCTTTGTGCACCAGGGGAAACTGGAGCAAAGCAGCACAGAGGGAAACCGCCCCCATTCGATTCCAGGGAAGGAGCGTTCCGTCAGTGGAGGGGGGAGAGGCGGCACCTGAACCGCACAAGCTGCAGTCCACAGTCGGGGTACTGAGCCGATGCCCAGTCCGCTAACAGCTGTCTGACCAACAGCAGCGGACTGGTGGGAAATTCAAAAACCGGCCGGTAATCCCTGCATACTCCCGACAAGGAGACTCGCCACCTGGGAACGGCAGAAATGCCGCCCGAAAACGGCAATGGTTGATTACGATAACACACTTCCTCCCTCGTATGACTTCCGCAGCGAGTGAAGTATGAACTGTTACACGGTTTGAAATCACAGAGATTTAAAATCTTCACGTAGTCATTCACGTGACTCCGAAGTAAAATAGTAGGATTGAACAAGAACTTACCAGTTCGAAGTTTGATCTGTATTTTATGAGGAGTTACGATGAGGGATTACGTGCCCTCCACTCCCACCCTCAATTATAGAGATCAACTGGTATTTAAGTTCTCCTTTTCTTTACTATGTTTATTTCAATTATGGTGTCTTCTGTGATTCCACATCGCTGCTTTGAAGTATGTCGCGCATGCGTGCTGGACGGGTTCTTCACGTAATCTCTCATCGTAACTCTTCATAAAATACAGATCAAACTTCGAACTGGTAAGTTCTCATTCAATCCTACTATATTACGGGCTAAGAACACAAAATTCTAGACCGACAAGCCACTACTCAGTAAATGCTCCCATATGGATATGCTGTATCAGAATAGGGTTACACCAAGGCCTTCAATGGTTCATTGGTTCAATGATCCTTTATTGCCACCCATGCCCAGCACAGTGGAATTTATTTGCACAACCCACAAAAGCACAGTCACCATATTTTGCCATTGTTTACAAAGAAAAAGTTCAAAGTCCAAGTTCCTGTCCACATGTTGAAAGTGCTAGAGTACCAACAATCCAGGTAATCCCCAGGCTGCCGCAAGTCCACGACCCAACATCAATAGTCAATAGTCAATAGTCAATAGTCAATTTAATTATCATTTGGACCCCTTGAGGTCCAAACGAAATGCCGTTTCTGCAGCCATACATTACAAACAAATAGACCCCAGACACAACATAATTTACATTTTACATAAACATCCATCACATTGCTGTGATGGAAGGCCAAAAAAAAATTATTTCTCCACTGCACTCTCCCCCCTCCCGGATGTCATAGTCAAAGTGAAAGCCCCCGGCTGGCGATGGCGATTGTCCCACGGCCATTAAAGCCACGTCGGGTGATGCGAGGTCGCACGCCGGGTCTAGGTGTTAGAGCCCCCGGCGTGCGCTCGCAGAGTCCCGCGGCCATTCCAAGCCACGCGGGACGGTGATGTTAGGACCCGCTCCAGGAGCTCTTCGACCCCGCCACTCGGGCGGGAGAAGTCCCGGCAGAAGAAGTTGGAGCGGGGCTGGGCTGGGCTGCTGCTGGCTGTGGGTCTCTGGGATCTCTGTGCTTGCGGTGGGCCTGGTGGTCGACGTCCAATTTGTCCTGACGTCTCCGGTGACTGCACTGACCTGCAGCCATCGCCGTCGTGAAGACAGTACAAAGCCCCCACGCCGGTGCAATGAGCGGGGAGCTGGAGAGGGGAGGGAAGGGGTCACACACATGGCCGGGAAACAGAGGGGTGTAGGTGGGATGAAATTGAAGGGAGCGACAATCTGCTGCTGCCTGCACGCTGAGTTTTAAAGTTCCCACGCAAGACTCACGATACATTGTGTATCGTGTCTACTGTGGGAACTTTTTAACTCAGCGGGCAGGTAGCAGCAGATTGTCAATTATTAACCCTCCCGCGCAATATACTCTCACTTTTATGAATGGGGATTTAGTTCCCCTTTCTTCAAGGACCGACCGGAGGTTCCGCTGTCACCTCTGCGGGCCGCCCTCGGTGAATGTCCTGTCTCCCTGTCCCTGGGATAGTAGGGGGCGATCAAACAGCACAATACCCCCCTCCCCCTCCAACTCCAGAGGAATCCGCTCCCCGATGGGCCGCTACGGCGACAAGTGGCAGTTCGCCCACAGCCCGAGCTGCGCCACCCCAAGAACAAGAAGTACCTTCCACACCTTCAGCTTCTGCCCATACTCTGCGTGTTCCTCTGGAGTTGGAACGGGGCTGGGCTGGAGTTGCTGATCTGGGATCTCCGTGCTTGCAGTGGGCCTGGGGGTCGGTGTCCCGATGAGAGGGCGCAGCTCGGGCTGTGGGCGAACTGCCACTTGTCGCCGTAGCGGCCCATTGGGGAACGGCTTCTGGTGGTCCTGGCGTCTCCGGCCAGATTGCAGTTTTCCTCTGGAGTTGGAACGGGGCTGGGCTGCTGCTGGCTGTGGGTCTCTGGGATCTCCGTGCTTACGGTGGGCCTGGGGGTCGGTGTCCCGTTGGTCCTGACGTCTCCGGTGACTGCACTGCGCTGCTAGAATCGCCGACGTGAAGACAGTGCAAAGCCCCCGCGCCGGTGCAATGAGCGGGGAGCTGGAGAGGGGACGGAAGGGGTCACACACATGGCCGGGAAGCAAAGTTCCCACGCAAGACTCACGATACACTGTGTATCGTGTCTACCGTGGGAACTTTTTAACCAAGCAGGCAGGCAGCAGCATATTGTCAATTATTAACCCTCCCGCACAATATACTCTCACCTCTTTTATGAATGGGGATTTAGTTCCCCTTTCTTCGAGGACCGACCGGAGGTTCCGCTGTCACCTCTGCGGGTCGCCCTCGGTGAACGTTTTCAAGGACCTTTCTTCAAGGACCGAAAAAATGGCCGCTATTCGGAGCTTTTCGTTATTTGGATCGTCGGATAAAAGGTTGTGCACCTGTAATGCAATCACCCGCTGAGTTTCTCCAGCATTTTTGTCTACCTTTGAATTTTCCACCATCTGCAGCTCTTTCTTAAAGATAATGCAATCAAGCCAAACTCGTACAAAAGGTAGAGCAAAGGGAAAGCTACAGTGCAGAATATAGTTTTCAGAATTGTAACGCAGCAGTTCCAGAGATAATTCCAATGTCAATGGGGTAGAGGAGAATCTAAAAGTAGGTTAGCATATGCATGGACCATTCAGAAGCCTGAAAACAGAGGGGAAGTAGCTGTATCTGAGTCTGATGGTGCATGTTTTCAAGCATCTTTATCTTCTGCCTGACATGAATGGGTAGGTGAAGGAATGACAGTGGTGGAAAAGGTCTTTGATTATGTTGGCTGCTTTCCCAAGGCAGCGTGAAGTGTAGATATAGTCAGTGGTGGGAATTCTGGTATGTTTGATGAACTGGGCTGCATCCACAACTTCCTGAAACTTCTAGCACTCTTGGGTAGAACTGTTCCCAAACAAAGCTGCGATACAACCTGACAATATGCAGGTGAACATAACATATATATAATCTACTGACACTATTTGACGAAAACTAAGATGTTTTTCTTTGTTCCCCAGGATGATATTCACCCTTTAATCAGTTATTAAAATGAATGATCGGATCGTGATTAACAACTTGTTTATAATGAAAATTGGCTGACGAGTTTTTCTTTTAGAACAGTAAATCCATTTCCACTTCACTCTGAATATCAGCAATTGTCTGTCCACTTTCTGTTCACCACTTATCTTAATCGAGAGGTTTACCATCACTACGCCATGGTGATTGAGCTGGGGCTCTCGATGATAGTCATCTGCCCGTCACCTTGAACAAATTGTTGTGAGAGTAAACTGTTAATCAAAAAGAAATAAAAACTAGTTTCAAATGATTTAATATTCTTGATTTAACGCTCTTTTTTCCAACCGACAAACTTTGGCAATAAGAAAACACATTTATTGCTCTGCTCACAATTCCTGGTCAGCAATGGAAGAATGAAAGGACACAATATTTGACAGATGGAATCACCTCAACAAACCTTGCCTTGCCCTGTCAGAGAGCTTCCATTTGTCCTATCCCCTCTACAACTAACTTATTTCTCACTTTCCCAGTTCAAATGAAGGGTCTTCATTCTGAAACTTTAACATATTTCGCTTTCAATAGATGCTGCATTATCTGCTGTATGTTTCTAGTATTTTCTGCTTTCAGTTTGGATTTTCCAACGTACAATTCTCTTCTTGATTTTCAAGAAAGATGGGGCTTCAGTTTAGAATGTTTTTTTAAAGATTGTAAGTCTGACAATGCAATTCTCAGTCAATTGACAGCTAAATTTACATGACAACGATTGCCTAGATTATGTGTTCATAGTTGCCATCATGAGGTTTGAACCAGTAGACTTCTGACTCAAGCAGGATACTACTTACTGTCAGCGCATGAGGCTGACTCATTATGCTTCATGTATAATGAGAGCATCAGTAAGCAAAATTAATGGAAAATTCATAGAAATTTCATTGAGCTTTCATTTGCTGTATTACTGCTAATGAGGGTAGGAATAGAAAGATAGGATGGATGAAAAGGGACAGGGATTCATATTTTTTGACCATTGAGATCTCTTCTGAGGCAAAGATGACCTATATAAGAGGGGGCGGGTTGCACCTGAACAGGAGGAGGACTAATAGATCAATGGTACTTTATTGTCACATATACCAAGGTACAATGAAATTCCTCTTTTGCATACAGTTTAGTAAAAGTATTACTATACATAAACATAAACATAAACATAATCTTAGTTAATTTTAAGTGTATAGGAGTAGTGCATCATTATTCATGATTCAAGTCTGAAACTTGTTATCATTGTAGAGTTCTCAACTTGGCCATAAAGGCCCATTGTCCTGATGGCATTGCAGGGTTGGCCTTGCCATGCTATGTTGTTGGAGTCCTCCATTATTCTATGCTGCTGCAGGCTGCGTCCGATCCATGCGCCCAATCCAATTGAGCCCCAGGCTGATGCAGGGCCTCCAGCAACCCAGTCCACTGACTCATCGATCCACAAACAATGACCCGCGAACCATTGTCCCTCACCTCACCTGGCCACTGTTCAGACTTTGACCCCAAGGGTGCCTCCCATGGCCGACCTTGTCACAACCAGAGCACATTTGAGGGTATGTGGAGGCAAAACACCAATCTGTTTACCAGCACCTTTGTTTGTCTGTCAATATGTGCATGAATCACATCCTCAGAATTTTCTACTATAATTTCCCTACCAATGACATAAGGATCACCAGCCTATGCTTACCTCGTGTATCCCTGCTGCCTTTTTTTTAATACAGGAACAACGTTAGCTATCCTTCAGTCTTCTGACACCTCACCTATGGCAAATGAAGATGCAAAACTCTCTGTCAGGACCTGAACTATCTTCTACCTTGCATCCAATAACATCCTGAGATACTGTCGATTGCATCTGACCCTGGGTATTTATTAACTCAGGGTGTGTTTTATGACATTTCACACCTCCTCTTTGTTAATATTGACCTGTTCAAAACTATGAACATGGCCCTCCTTGAACTCGCTAATTTCCATGTCCTTCTCCTTGGTGAATACAGATCAGAAATATTCATTTTGAATCTCTTCCATGTTCCTTGGTTTCACACATAAATTATCCCTTCGGTCCCTTAGGGAACAAACTCATTTCCTGTCTACTCTCTTGTTTTTTATATGCTTACAGAATGTCTTTGAATTCTCCCTAATCATATTTGCCAAGGATATTTCTTGGCTCCTTTTTGCCCTCCTAATTCCTTTCTTGACTTCTTTCCCTGCACCATCTACATTTCTCATGAGGCTTACTGAATTCAAGTTGCCCATGCTTGACATATACTTTCTGGGTTTTTTACCAAATCAAACCTTCAATTTTAGGCACCCCGACCATACCAAATTTATCTTTTATCCTTAAAGGAACATGCCGTCCCCGAACGTCTGCTAACTCTCTTTCAGAAGACTCGCACTTATCAGATTTTGCTTTAACCGCCAGCATCTGCTCCTAATCTACTTTGCCGTCTGAAGAAGGGTCCCGACCCAAAATGTCATCTGTCCATTTCCCTCCACAGATGTTGCCTGACCTGTTGAGTTCCTACAGCAGTTTGTTTTTAGTTCGGGATTCCAGCATCCACATTTTCTTGTGTCCACTAATCAACTTTTGCCAGCTATTCTCTAATGCTATTGGAATCGGCCTTCTTTATATTTCCGACATTAATTTGAGGTTTCACTTAACACATTCTGCCCTGTTTAAATCCTTCTAGTAATGTAATCCCTGTCAATATTTGGAAATGTAAAATCTCCCACTGATAACCCTATTGCACTTCACCTTCTTTGTGATTTGCTTACATATGTTCTGCTAATTCTTGCTGATTATTGGGAGGCCAATAGTGTAATTCCAGAAGAATTATCACATCTCTATAATTGCCAAATTCTACCTAAATTACCTAATTGGACAATCCTTCAAGTACATCCTAAGTACTGATGTGATCAGTAATGCTACCCACTCTCCTATTTCACATCCCTTTGTTTTAAAGGAAGTACATCAAAATATAGCTCTATAAAACCAAAATAAATGTGGCTCCCTTTAATTGTGTAAGATTTTGAAATGCTTAATCTGATCTTCGAGCAACCTGGGTGGCCTAAAGCATTTGGCTCAGCGACCAGAAGAGTAAGGAAGCAGACACATCTTCACAGCAATTTAAATTAGTACAAATAATATGACCCCAGTCATCCTGAAAGCCTGGTTTGCTTTCATCTGTTAAAAGAGGCCAAATTCTTTCGATACTCCACACTTCTTTATTTAGTTTAGTTTGTAACTCATTCAGAGTCAGTCTATCTGTTCCATTGTATATAGTGGAAAAGCTCAAGTATGAGCAAGATCTTTTCCAAGCCTCTAATTCCGAGTCTCTAAATTCAATCTTAGCTGCCATTTGTGAAGCTACAAACAGTGATAGGGGCTGGGAAAACGATCAAAATGTAAAAATGTGCCAACATTGGAAGCCAGATACCCCCCCCCCCCCCCCCCACCCCCCAAAATTGCTGAAACCACTTGGCAGGTCCGAGAATGTCTCAGTCTCTACTACCATACCATGCTGAACTGACTGATCCCCTGCTGAAGTAGCTTCAGGTCCCCTCAGATGCAGTACTCAGAGTCCCAATCGCTGGTCTTTGAAGAGTAACTCTATTTCCGGAAGTGCCTACATATGGGCAATGAAAGCTAAAGGACCAAGCCCAGCCCGAGCTCTATTGAAATAAGGGGCAATTGCTTCGCAGGACTGGCTTTTAATAATTTGTCCTCAGTAGTTTTAGGTTCTGCACGTGTAGTATTTGATTTGCTCTGCACCATTTGAATGTGGCCTTTCTTCAGATTTATTGCAAATTGTCACACAATGAATGTTGCTGTCTTATTGTGGGGAATTGAACAAATCCACCTGTCACATGCCAGGTTATGAAAAGGAAAATGCTGTGTTCTGCTTCTGTTTGGTGCAAAGACTGAGCTTGGCTTCTATGGAGCTCGGTCGGCTTCCATACTAGTCTTCCTCTCTAAAGCTGACCACAATCTGCATTTCTGTAACTTTTCCAATTCTCCCTCAGGATAAAAAAATGTTGCTTCTGCTAATGCTTCAGAAAATCAAAGAAACAAATTGTCGTACTTATAAAGTTTGAGCCTGTCATTCATTCCCACTCATTTTGAAGAAAATAACATCAATCATGCAAAAAAAAAGCTTTGTATGTGTGTGTGTGTGTATGCGTGTGTGTGGTCTTCATTCTTTTTATGGAATACACCCACCTGAGCACTGTCCAAACCAGATCTGTGCTTGGATTAAGGGGAACAGAAAGCTGTTATGCAAACAGACACAGGCAGTTGCATAATGTTTAATGGATTTTAAGTGTTCTGTAGTCACTCTTTATGCTCTATTATTTGCTAACTAAATAAGCTAAGCCGGTTCAACCAGCCAGACCTCCAAGAGCAAAGGACGTCTTGAAAAGAAAATAGCAGTACCAGGAAACAAACTGCGGACGGTGAAATATGCGTTGCCATTCCACTCTGAAAGTCTGGCAATGTTTGAAGCATTATTTCATTGCAGCAGTGCAACACTCCCATGTTCTTGGCTCTCTACTGGCCTCTAGAGGAAATATAGCAGAAATGTTGGGACAAAATGATGGCTGGGATTCAGCATAGGAATGTTGTTGTTAGTTTCACATTCAACTGCTGGCCACTCCCTGCATGAACGTAATGTTTAGGGACTTTCACAAAGGTGTGTGTGAATTAATATACCTGAACTTGCTGATCTCTTCATGGAGTACATGTGCACAGTCAGGGCAATTCCCCATCTCTCATGGTACATAATCCGTTGAAGCAACCTGTAGTAGATCAGAGGTAGACAAAAATGCTGGAGAAACTCAGTGGGTGAGGCAGCATCTACGGAGCGAAGGAAATAGGCAACGTTTCGGGCCGAAACCCTTCTTCAGACTGATGTGTGTGGGGGGGAGGGGGGGGGGGGGGGGGAGGGAGGGGGGGGGGGGGGCTGGAAGAAGAAAGGAAGAGGTGGAGCCAGTGGGCTGAGGGAGAGCTGAGAAGGGGAGGAGAAAATAACGACCACCTGAAATTAGAGGTCAATGTTCATACCGCTGGGGTGTAAACTGCCCAAGCGGAATATGAGGTGCTGCTCCTCCGATTTACGGTGGTCCTCACTCTGGCCATGGAGGAGGCCGAGGACAGAAAGGTCAGATTCGGAATGTGAGGGGGAGTTGAAGTGCTGAGCCATCGGGAGATCAGGTTGGTTATTTCGAACCGAGCAGAGGTGTTCGGCGAAGCGATCGCCAAGCCTACGCTTGGTCTCACCGATGAGGTTGGAGGAGGTGCAGGTGAACCTCTGTCGCACCTGGAAGGACTGCAGGCCTGCCATTGGATTGGTGACTCCCCTCTTAAATAAGGATGTGTAGGAAGGACAAAAAAGCTGGAGTAACTCAGCGGGACGGGCAGCATCTCTGAACAGTTTTCAGTGACCCAGTGTCAAGTTTTAGTCATATTTCATTCTTTAAATTGTTTAGTTTACTTAAATCTTTTAAAACATTTCAAAATGTAGTTGTGATTTGTTTTTAAATATTTTGATAGATTTCAAAATGTCGCAATGGTTCAAACATATTATAATAATTTTTATAGAACATAGAACAGTACAGCAAAAGAACAGGCACGTTGTCTGTGCCAAACATGACGTGAAGACCATAGTTTATCTACCTGCATGTAATCCATATCCCTCCTTTCCCTGCATATCTTTATGCCTACCCAAAGGTCTCTCAAATCCCATTATCCTATCTGCCTCAACCATCACCTTCAGCAGTGCATTCCACTCACTCACCACCCACTGTGTAAACACTTTGCTATACATATCTCCTTTAAACTTTTCCCCTCTCACCTTAAAGCTATGACCTATACTGTTCTTTTTCCATCTTTGGAAAAAGGTTCTGACTGTCTACCCTACCTATGCCTCCCATAATTTTATATACTTCTGTCAGGTCTCACTGCAACATCTGGGATTCCAGCAAAAACAATCCAGGTCTGTCCAACTTCTCTCTGTAGCTAATATCCCCTAATCCAGGCATCATTCTGGTAATCCTCTGTACCATTTCCAAAGCCTTCACTTCCTTCCTATAATGGGACGACCAGGGCGATGCACAATACCACAAATGCTTTATTGTTCCTTTTCAGTATGTATAACAATTAAACACTTTTGATGTAGTCTGAGTGAAGTCCTGTAAAGCTGCATCATGACTTCCTGACTCATTTACTCAATGTCCTGACTTATGAAAGCAAGCATGCCGTATGCATTCTTTATCACACCATCTGCTTGTGTTGCCACTTTCAGGAGTAATGGATTTGGACCCCAAGATCCCTCTGTACATCAATGCTGTTAAGGGTCCTGCCATTACCTAATATACTTCCCCCTTACATTCCACCTGCCAAAGTGCAGCATCTCACACTTGCATGGATTATACTCCACCTGCCATTTCTCCACCAATTTCTGTAGATGATCTACATCCCGCTGTATATGTTGACAGTCTTCCTCATAATCCGTGGCCCCAACAATCTTGATGTCATATCCAAACTTACTAACCAATGTTTTCACCCAAGCCATCACAAACAGCAGAAGCAGCAGGCACAGATCCCCACTGGATACAGACCTGAATGTTGTCTTTCCACCACAACCCTGTCTTATGTCAGTAAGCCAGTTCTGAATCCATACAACAAAGTCACTGTGAATCCTGTGCATTGTAATCTTCTGGATCAGTCAACCATTGAATACTTTTTTAAATGGCTTACTAAAATCCACGTAGACAATATCCACCACCCATCCCTCAACAATCACCTTCATCAACTACTCAAAACGTTTGTACAACACTGCCTGTCTGAAGAAGGGTCTGGACCCGAAACGTCACCCATTCCCTCCCTCCATAGATGTTGCCTGTCCCGCTAAGTTTTGTGTCTATCTCCAATTTAAACCAGCATCTGCTGTTCCTTCCTACACCCTAGATTTGGCTCCTGCGGTTTTCCAGTAAATAAGAGCCTGGCTCTCAATGAAGTTCAAAAAATTCTGTGAATCCCACTTTCCATTAGATGTCTTGAGATTGGCTTTTCTGCTTTGATCATGTTAATTTACAACATCTCTTATTTTGACTTGTTTACAGAACAAAAAGCATTTAGATTCCGGGTCTCTCTTGTGAAGTTTGAATTTGAGAAAGGCAACGGCATTTTAACTAATTGTTTCAAAAGGCTATTGCATAAAATATAAACATCTTGCTAATTTGATGGAGGAAGAAAACCTTTTATTAGCTGCAGATAGGAAGTTAAAGCCAAAAAATACTGAAACTGTGGTGATTGTAGGGACTTGAGTGTGAAAGGAGTACAGAATTAAATGCTGAATCATCTTGCTGAAACTATCACATTAAAACTACAGTGCTGTGTTTGTATTGAGTCTTGAGTACGGTATTGTGTTAAATTTTGACAGCCCAAGAAAGAATACAGGTCATGAACATGCGACTGGGAGTGGTGGTGCAGCAGTTGTGGTAGTCGCATTTAAGAGACTTTTGGACAGGCACGGATTTGCAGGGAATGGAAGGATATGAATTATGTGCAAAAAAGTCAGTCAAAGTATCCTTTATTGTCATTCAGACCCTTCAATCTGAACGAAATTATCCCAAGGGATAAGAGTTGGTCAGCACAGAGACTGTGGGCCGAAAGGCCTGTTCAGGTGCTGTAATTTACTGTGTTCTATTTTTGAATGTGTGCTGAGCATAGCCATAACTCCATAACATAATGTTCAGTCATCAGCTGAGCTTAAAAACAATAGATTTATTTAGAAGTTGGATGATGCACAGAGCAGTAAGAATATTGCAGTCTCTTTATGATGGAATCTATCTAAAAGAGGTTAAAATTATATTTCCGGAACATATTTTTTGAGCTGTGATATGATCAGCCAGGGTATTGACTAAAACAGCCTTGGAAGATTTTCTGAGGCCATGGGAATTTTTTCAACCATATATGTTGCAAATGACCCATTTGCATCCCATTAACATATGAGGAGAAGCCACCAGTTTTACTTCTAGTAAATAAGAGCCTGTCTCTCAATAAAGTGAATAAAAACAGATCCCACTTTCCATTAGATTACTTACTAGAGAAGCATCTTTTTACTTTGACCACAAATTAATTTACAACATCTCTTGTTTTGACTTGTTTACTGAACAAATGTCATTTAGATTCCTGTATTGCTTGTGGAGTTTGAAGTTGAGAATGGCAACCTCATTTTAACTCATTATTTCAAAAAGACATTATCTTGCACTAAACTTTATTCCATTTTTCCTGTGTCTGTACACTGTGGACGGCTTGATTGTAAACATGTACTGTCTTTTCCTTGACTGGTTAGCACGCAACAAAAAAGCTTTTCACTGTCCCTCGGTACGCGTGACACTAAATGATACTAAACTGTGGATGGCTTGATTGTAATCATGTACAGTCTTTCCACTCACTGGATAGCATGCACCAAAAAAAGCTTTTCACTGTACCCCAGTGCACGTGACAATAAACTAAACTAAACTAGAATATTGCATAAAATGCAAACATTTTTTGATGGAATAAGACAATCTCTTTTAGCTGCAAATAAAAAAAATTAATCCAGAATACGGAAACTGGGATAAATATTGTCACTTTAGTGAGAAAGGAGTATGGAAAAGGGAGTCCCAGTACATAAAATACATGGTTCAAATGGGAAGTGCTGTTAGAATATGGAAAGTTATGATGATTAAACAGATCCCCAAATTGTACCAATATCCATGTTGCCGAATTCCTTTATTTTACCCACTTGAAAAAAAATCTTTCACAGGAATAACCCTTTGCAAAGTGGAGGAGAAAAACATCAAATTCAGGCACATTTTTGTCTATATTCCTGCATGTGTTAACATGCCAGGGGAACAGAAACATTCTTGATCAACAGATGCGCACAGCCCCCGTGCTAAGAGTTACTGGAGACCCCTGGTACAGGATAAACCGAAGAGGGATACATGTAATTAGCGGTATCCATTTACAACACTGAACGCTGTATTGTCCTTGCCAATGCAAAAAGGAAATCAGCCATAATGAATGGGAAACTTTTCACTGAAAAACATTCGGCAGGGAATTGCGGGTATTATAACTCAGTGGGTAAATTACTAAAGTATATGTTCAGTGAGTGGATTTTTTGGGGAAGGTGTGTTCTAATGGCAGAGGAGGAATGTGAATTCATTTGTAAAAGCCTTGATAAGAATGCCGGCTCATTCAGGTTGATCTGTGCACAGCCGGAGTCCTGCTGCACCAGTAAGCTGTCAGCAGAAGTGGTCAACAAACATTTAAATGCTTGAAGGTGGACAAAAGTGCTGGAGAAACTCAGCGGGTGAGGCAGCATCTATGGAGCGAAGAAATGCTTGAAACAGTTTGATGAATATACTAGACAGGGATTGATAATTAATGTTGATCTTGTTAGTGATCTTGACATTTCAAGAATAAAAACACGTCCTTCCATGGTATGTGCGGCCTCTTTCCACTTCTCACTCTCGTCTTTCTCTCAACCGGGCCTTTAGGATCTAGGATGACTTGCTCCAGCCCCAGTGTTTTGGATTCTGAGATGGCTACTGAGACCAATATGGGATCATATTTACAGCCTCTTCCACAGGCAGTGCAGGAGGAGTCTGATGGGCTGACTAGTTTGTGAGGTGATGTCACCCTTCCACCATTTGCACTAGGGTTTTGTGTGCTCATGATGATGGGCATGGAGGTTCGCAATCCTGAACGCTCCTCCTTTGCTTTGAGTAGTCATGGGCTTGAGGTTCCCAGCAGGCAGAGGGGATGTTACAGTTATTCAAGGAAGCTTTGAACAGTTGTTGTATCTTTTCCTCTCCCTGGTAATCTTCTCTCACAATGAAATTCTGCCCAGTATGCCACAGGTACTTATCCCCCTACCATCAATGGGATCTGTAGGAGGCATGTCTCTCTTTTCATTCCTACCATCGGGGAGAAGGCATAGGAGTCTGAAACAGTGGCGGACTGGGTCTAAAAATATTGGTTGCCAGGAGACAAAGGGGGCCCACTTCATCAGGGGCCCACTTGCCCTCGGGCAAGCTGACACCCTGGCCAATCCGCCACTGGTCTGACAGCTATGACCACCAGGTTCAAAAATGGCTTCTTCCCATAAACCGTCAGGCTCTTGAACGCTACACCACACTGATCTAAACTGTGAACTTTTATGAAGTGGGTGGTATAGTAGATAGTGAAGATGGTTATCAGCAGGAATTGATCAGATGGGCAAATGGGCTGACAAATGGTTAAAGGAGTACAATGCTGATAAGTGCAAGATGGTGCATTTTGCAAACCCAGGACAGGACCTTCACAATGAATGGCAGGGCCATGGGGAGGGTTGTAGGGCAGAGGGATATAAGAATGCAGGTACATAGTATATTGAAGGTAGTGTCACAGGTAGATAGGGTGTTTAAGAAAGAACTGCAGATGCTGGAAAATCAAAAGTGGACAAAAATGCTGGAGAAACTCAGCAGGTGCACCATCTATGGAGCGAAGGAATAGGTGACGTTTCGGGTCAAGACCCTTCTTCAGACTGATGTGGGGGTGGCGGGGGCGTGAAGAAGAAAGGAAGAGGCGGAGACAGTGGGCTGTGGGAGAGCTGGGAAAGGGAGGGGAAGGAGGGAGAAAGCAAGGACTACCTGAAATTGGAGAAGTCAATGTTCATACAGCTGGGGTGTAAACTACCCAAGCAAAATATGAGGTGCTGCTCCTCCAATTTGCATTGGGACTCACTCTGGCCATGGACAGAAGGGTCGGATACGGATTGGGAGGGGGAGTTGAAGTGCTGAGCTACCGGGAGATCGGGTTCGTTAATGCGAACTGTGCAGAGGTGTTAGGCAAAGCGATAGCCAAACCTGCGCTTGGTTTCACCGATGTAGAGCAGCTGACACCTAGACCAGTGGATGCAATAGATGAGGTTGGAGGAGGTGTAGGTGAACCTCTGTCTCACCTGGAAAGACTGCTTGGATCCTTGGATGGAGTCGAGGGGGGAGGTAAAGCGACAAGTGTAGCATTTCCTGCGATTGCAAGGGAAATTACTAGGGGACGGGGTGTTTGGGTGGGAAGGGACAAATTGACCAGGAAGTTGCCGAGAGAGCGGTCTTTGTGGAAAGTCGAAAGAGGAGGAGATGGGGAGATGTGGCCAGTGCTGGGATCCCGTTGGAGGTGGCAAAAATGTTGGAGGATTATCTGTTGTATGTGACGGCTGGCAGGGTGGAAGGTGACGACAAGGGGGGCTCTGCCCTTGTTACGAGTGGGGGGATGGGGAGTGAGAGCGGAGCTACGGGATATAGAAGAGACCCTGGTGAGAGCCTCATCTATAGTCGAAGAGGGGAACCCCCATTCCCAAAAGAATGAGGATATCTCCAGTGCCCTGGTTTCGAACACCTCATCCTGGGTGCAGATGCAGCGCAGATGAAGGAATTGGGAGTAGGAAGCACGGTGGGAAGAAATGTAGTCCAGATAGCCATGGGAGTCAGTGGGTTTGTAGTAGATATCGGTCAGTAGTCTGTTACCTGCGATGGAGATAGGGAGGTCAAGAAACGGTGGGTGTTAGATAGGGTGGTCATGGAGGCTTTCGGTACATTGACCTTCATCAGAAGGGGAATTGAGTATAGTTGGGATGGTATGTTACTGTGTACAAGATGTTGTTATGGCCGCATTTAAAATATTGTGATCAGTTTTGGTCACATTCCTTTAGGTGGATATCATTAAGTTGGAAAGAGTACAGAGAAGATTTACAAGAATGTTGTCAGGACTTGAATGCCTGAGCTTTAGGAAGAGGTTAGGCCGGCCTGGATTTTAATTTTTGGAACACTGGAGGCTGAGGGGTGATATTATCCAGAAAACTATTGTAAGTTGACTGTTCCTGTCAGTGATTGGGGGTATACAGTGCCCTCCATAATGTTTGGGATAAAGACCCATCATTTATTTATTTTCCTCTATACTGCACAATTTTACATTTGTAATAGAAAAAAATCACATTGTAAAGTGCACATTGTCAGATTTTATTAAAGGGTATTTTTATTCATTTTGGTTTCACCATGAAGAAATTACAGCTGTGTTTATACATAGTCCCCCCCATTTCAGGGCACCATAATGTTTAGGACACGTGGCTTCACAGGTGTCTGTAATTGCTCAGGTGTGTTTAAATGCCTCATTAATGCAGATATAAGAGAGCTCTCAGCACCTACTCTTTCCTCCAGTCTTTCCATCACCTTTGGAAACTTTTATCAACATGAGGACTAAAGTTGTGCAATTGAAAGTCAAAGAAGCCATTATGAGACTGAAAAACAAGAATAAAACTGTTAAAGACACCAGCCAAACCTTAGGTGATCAAAATCAACTGTTTGGAACATCATTAGGAAGAAAGAGCACTGGTGAGCTTACTAATCACAAAGAGACTGGCAGGCCAAGGAAGACCTCCACAGCTGATGACAGAAGAATTCTCTCTATAATAAAGAAAAATCCCCAAACACCTGTCCGACAGATCAGAAACACTCTTCAGGAGTCAGGTGTGGATTTGTCAATGATCACTGTCCGCAGAAGACTTCATGAACAGAAATACAGAGGCTACACTGCAAGATGCAAACCACTGGTTAGCTGTAAAAATAGGATGGCTAGGCTACAGTTTACCAAGAAGTACTTAAAAGAGCAACCACAGTTCTGGAGAAAGATCTTGTGGACAGATGAGATGAAGGTTAACATATCAGAGTGATGGCATAAGCAAAGTATGGAGGAGAGAAGGAACTGCCCAAGATCCCAAGCATACCACCTGATCTGTGAAACACGGTGGTGGGGGTGTTATGGCCTGGGCATGTATGGCTGCTGAAGGTACTGGCTCACTTATCTTCATTGATTATACAACTGCTGATGGTAGTAGCATAATGAATTCTGAAGTGTATAGACACATCCTATCTGCTCAAGTTCAAACAAATGCCTCAAAACTTGTTGACCAGCGGTTCATTCTACAGCAAGACAATGATCCCAAACATACTGCTAAAGCAACAAAGGAGTTTTTCAAAGCTAAAAATAGGTCAATTCTTGAGTGGCCAAGTCAATCACCCAATCGGAACCCAATTGAGCATGCCTTTTATATGCTGAAGAGAAAACTAAAGGGGACTAGCCTCCAAAACAAGCATAGGCTAAAGATCGCTGCAATACAGGCCTGACAGAGCATCACCAGAGAAGACACCCAGCAAAAACTGGTGATGTCCATGAATCGCAGACTTCAAGCAATTATTGCATGCAAAGGATATGCAACAAAATACTAAACATGACTACTTTCATTTACATGACATTGCTGTGTTCCAAACAATATGGTGCCCTGAAATGGGGGACTATGAATAAATACTGCTGTAATTTCAACATGGTGAAACCAAAATGTATAAAAAATGGCCTTTATTAAAATCTGACAATGTGCACTTTAACCACAGGTGAGTTTTATATTACAAATCTCAAATTGTGGAGTACAGAGACAAATAAATAAATAATGGGTCTTTGTCCCAAACATTATGGAGGACACTGTATGTGATGAGAAGTAAGGTGATGGGATCTCCAGGAATATGTCCAACCAGAGTGGGCAACTGTGAACACAGGAGATATCTAAGCTTGTCTACCATCAAGCCCCAACCTCTGCATAAGACACCTGATTCAAATTCCTGTAAACTAGCATGATTCCTCACCATAGGATGTCCTCAAAATGCTGCAGTGATGACAATGTATTTCTGTTACTCAGCAATACAGCCATAGTGGTAGGAAAGAACTGCAGATGTTGGTTTATATCGAAGATAGACACAAAATGCTGGTGTAACTCAGCGGGACAGACAGCATCTCTGGAGAGAATGAATGGGTGACGTTTCGGGTCGAGTCCCTTCTTCAGAATGGGTCTTGTCCGGAAAGGTCACCAATTCCTTCCCTCCAGAGTTGCTGCCTGTTCCACTGAGTTACTCCAGCTTTTTGTGTCTATCTTTGACTATTAGTGGATCAGGTGCAACTGGGTTCTGACTTCCATTGCCGGCAATATAGCAACTAATTTATGCAGAGAAGTTTCCCCACATCAGCTCCTTCACTGAGAGAAAGCAAGGACACTGGTGCAAATACAACTCCAAGGTAGAAACTGGACTTTCAAATCAACTGCTTGGATATTCTAAAACAGTATTGTTCATAATATTTGTGTGTAACCTACTCATTGTCACTCATTGCAAAATATCTGATTTATTTGCAATCATTTTTAAAAAGAGGAAAGAGTCCATGAATGTGCTAGATAATCTATAAATCAGGAAGAGCACAAACAGAGCACCAATCGGCCTGTAATTTATTTTATATATTTGCTCTAAGGAACAATGTAGCAAACTATATATTCAACTCTGCGGTGAATCTGATGAATATTACACTGTATGGTTTCAGTGTATACGGTTTCAGGGAGTATCTCCCTGTCCCCTTCCCCTGACTCTCAGTCTGAAGAAGGGTCTCGACCCGAAACATCACCCATTCCTTGTCTCCAGAGATGATGCCTGTCCTGCTGAGTTACTCCAGCATTTTATGTCTATCTTCGATTTCAGGGTATGTTTTTCCCCTTACTATGTTTCCTGTATTGTAAGACTCTAATCAGGTCTGTAAACATCGGTATTATTCTCAGTTTGCTGCATGTATACGTTTCATTTTATTTTGCTTACAATTAATCGCAGGAAGCTACATACAGAGAGATAGACAGAAGTTAGCTGCTTTTATTCTTCATTCATTTAATGTCCCTCCCAAGCTGCACTGTGTGAAAGACTGAGTATAGACCAACAGAACAAGTCACACATGAGCGATGCCGACAAATCTGGAATCAAGCACATCTTAAGAAGGAATAAAGAGAAACTAAAATCTGCAAGTAGTTACTTAGATGTTAGAGCAGAAATTGTTTTAATCAAAAAATTATGTTATAGTATTTGTTTATAAAACTAAATGACAGATGCTGGAAACATAAAATAGAAATAAACAATGCCATAAATATGTGAAGAGATGAACATGAAAAGTTAAACAGGCAAACAATTTAAATGTGGGCACTAAACTATTCAAAAAGACATATGTGTTGTCTCTGAACACTAATGAATTTGCTATGGTGTGGGAATATTTACCATATATTATTTATGTTTTAGATATGTAAATGTATTGGTCACTTCTGGAGTATCTCAGTTCAGACTAACTTCAGTCATTTCCAGGTTAATTGAAACATTGCTCACATCTGTTATTGTGGATGGCAGCCTGGATTGATGTGCAGAAGGGTACATTGCCACACTCACGTTCAGTCACTTGGGAAATAGTAACAGCAACTGAATCTTTTTCTACCAAGCTTAGAACAGGAATATCATCAGGGAAGGTAGTATAAGCAGTTCAGACATACAGAGCCATGGCCAGGCACTCACTGATATGCACATCAAAAAGAAAGCAATAGATTGTGCATTTTCATAGTGACAATCCTGGCCTCAGAACATTTTAATGTTCTTTAGAGCAAATTATTACTTCTTGGAGAGTATGTCGGCAGTATAATATACTTATTCCTATAATGTGCTGCAGAGCCAACCTTTGGAAAGCAGTACTTCCTCTGTCTGTACGGCATCTTTCCACTTACTGAGACACTTCCCTCACTCTTTAAGATTTATTCCTAATTCAGTGCAAAATTAATCCAAATTTATAGTTCAGCTGCTGCCAATGGAGTTAAGAATAGTAAATATAAACATACATAAGAAATAAAAACAAGGAGCGACAAATGCTGGTTTACAAAAAAAGACCCTGCAGGAGTAACTAAGCGGGTCTGGCAACATCTCTGGAGAACATGGAAAGGTGATCTTGAGATGGGGCGCATCTTCAGAATGATTGTAGTGGCGGGGGTAGAAAGATGGAGGAGGGGTAGATGGGAGGGGGTTTGGGTTAGTTATCTAAAATTCAATGTTCATACCATTTTTGGTTTTAGCTTGTGTTTTTTTGGGGGGGGGGGGGGTTGAAACGGGGTTGGCAGTCTCTCCCTGCGGGGGAATACGACCTTTTTGTCGTATTCCCCTTCTCTGCCTCCGTCTGTGCTGAGGCCTAATGGAGCTGACGACCTCGAGGCTCCGGAGGCAGAGCACCGTCAGGACTCGCCCTGAGCTCGCTCCCGTGAGGGTGGTCCGGCTCAGGGCTGGAAGAGGTTGGGACGCTCCCGTGAGGACGGCCAGCCCGAGGGTGGAACGAGGCTCCCGTCGGAGCGGCCGAGCTCGGGAAGGTGCGGCGCTGGCAGCCCGAGGGAGGTTCGGCGCCCAAGTCGGGGCAGCCCAGCCCGGGGAAGAAGCGACGCCCAAGTCGGGGCGGCCCGGTCCGGGGGAGAAGCGACGCCCAAGTCGGGGCGGCCCGGTCCGGGGGAGGTTCGGCGCCCAAGTCGGGGCGGCCCAGCCCGAGGCTGAAGACGGCGCAGTACTCACGTGAGGGTGGCTGGGACGGTGTTCTGGCGGTGGTGGCCTGAGTCCGGGGTTCGGCCGCGGGCCAGCGGCTGCGTCTGCAGGACTGGTGGGCGGCAGCTTCAACCACCCCGGGCCGCGGTGTTTGAGCCGCGGGACTGTTCTTAACATCGCCCGGGGGGGGGGGGGGGTATCGCCCCAGCGCAGAGGGAGAAGAGGAGGGAAGAGACTGCAGATCTAAGACTTTTGCCTCCATCACAGTGAGGAGATGCTGGGTGGACTCACTGTGGTGGATGTTAATATGTGTTTATTGTTGTTTTATTGTATGGTATTATATGTATGACTGCTGCAATTTTGTTCAGACTTCGGTCTGAATGACAATAAAAGGCTATCTATCTATTGTTGTAAGCTTCCCAAGCAGAATATGAGGTGCTGTTTCTCCTGTTTATATGTAGCCTCACCCTGCCAATGGTGGAGGCCGAGGACAGAAAGGTCAGCATGGGAATGGAAAGAGGAATTTAAATGCTTAGCAACCAAGAGATCTAGTAGGCCTTGGCATAAATAAAGCAGTTATTTAACATAAAGCACACATATAGAACATAAATAACACAGTTTGGGAGTGTTTGTCTCGCCTTGTTCCTTACTTTAGGATTCATATAATTAAAAGCACACTTGAATTGTCATATACACATCTTGCAGCTGTATATCCTTGCTTGACAAATATCATAATTCTTACAGAAGGTAAGTTCTTAAAAGTAAAAGGGGTCTGGTGATTCTGATTGTCAATAGCAGACATATCAGAGAGTCAGAGTCAATTTAATTGTCATTTGGACCCCTGGAGGTCCAAACGAAATGCCGTTTCTGCAGCCATACATTACATACAAATAGACCCCAGACACAACAATAATTACATTTAACATAAACATCCATCACATAGCTGTGATGGAAGGCCAAATA
The DNA here is from genome assembly GCF_028641065.1 of Leucoraja erinaceus. Lineage (NCBI taxonomy): Eukaryota > Metazoa > Chordata > Chondrichthyes > Rajiformes > Rajidae > Leucoraja > Leucoraja erinaceus. Next base: position 71,803,328 of record NC_073379.1, on the reverse strand, counting down.
AACTTATCTCTCCACTGCACTCTCCCCCCCCCGATGTCAGAGTCAAAGTCATAGCCCCCGGCTGGCGATGGCGATTGTCCCGCGGCCATTAAAGCCAAGCCGGGTGGTGCGAGGTCGCACACCGGGTCTTGGTGTTAGAGCCCCCGGTGTGCGCTCACAGAGTCCACGGCCATTCCAGCCGCGCGGGGCAGTGGTGTCAGGCCCCGCTCCAGGAGCTCTTCAACCCCGCAACTCGGGCGGGAGAAGTCGCCGTTGCAGGAGCCCTGAGAAGCGGTCTCCCTCCAGGGAGCCGTGGGCTCCCGGTTTGCCGTCGTCCACAGACCCGTCGTTGGAGCCTCCGACTCTCCGGTAGCAGCAGCAGCAGCAGCAACGACAGCAGCAGCAGCAGCGCTCCTCCACCGCTCCACCCGCTCCGGACTCGGCCAGCTCCGCGACGGCAACGGTGAGTCGACACCTGAGTCCCCGGCTTCTTCCTGTTGGAGGCCGCTCCCCGTTGCGGCCTCAACGACACCTGAGACCCGACGAGAAAAGGTCGGGTCTCCAGTGCAGGGAGAGATTCAAAACGTTTCCACCCCCACTCCCCACCCACCCCCACCCCCCCACACACAAACCCCCAACATAAAATAACAAAAACTACATAAAAACACAGACAAAAAATAATAAAAAAGCGGACAGGCTGCAGAGGCCGCTGCTGGCCAGAGCCGCGCCGCCTACAGCAGAATAGAAAAAAACAGTTATTTAATGTGTGCCGGGTATATATTAGCTATGACTGTTGGGAGAATCCACGTGTTTGAAATGTTGAAGTAGTAATTGTAATGATAATATCCAAATAATTATACCTGGATAATCTCACACCATCAATTATCAGGCTTCTGAACAGTCCTTCCATAAGCTAGAGCACTGTCTGATTCACCTCTACTGCATTGCGGACATTGGACTTTAGCTGTGGAACTGATGCGCTACAATGCTGACAACTATATTCTGTACTCTGTATCTTCCCCTTTGCTCTACCTATTGTACTTGAGTCTGACTTGATTGGATAGCAGGCAAAACAAAGCTCTTCACTGTACATGTGACAACAATAAAACAACAAAGGACTGCTCTCCCAATAAGAAGAAAAACATGTCAGCTTGAAATCATTGTTCCCCTTAAGGAAAGCTGTTCCTTTATTTGTGAATTTTGTTTGACTACAGTGGTTCTCTTTGATTTCAAGTAATTAATACAAAACATTGACCATTTTAAATAATACGATTGAAATACACTGGTTGCTGTGCTGCCGGTGATGGTACAGCACAAAAGACCTGAAGTGTAGACCGTACACCGTGTATGTAGACCAAGTATGAAGAGTCTGTATTTCAGCTTTGCCCACATAGTCTGAAGTCACTACAGCATTATATGAACATCAATTGGGTTTGGCACTGGTCCACGCTGTAAATTAATCTGTTTAGATTGTGTTTCAAAATTATGAAGGAAAATGTTGCTTTATGGAGTCCTTCAGTTTGCAAATGTCACCGGTGTTAGATAATTCCGACACTTTAATTTTTATTCCCATTGTATAAATTCATATATGCTGAATATTAGCTACGGTTGAATTTATATATTGCACACTTTAAGAACGCATGTCAATAAGAGACAATAATGACAATAACAGACAATGTCAATAATGTCCTGGAGTTTTTATTGCATTTTGGGGTTTCCAGGCATTTAATTTCTTGTCAGAATTTGCAACAAAAGTCACTTGCCTCAATTCCAAAAAAATATAGAACTACAATCTTGCATTATTACTGAGAGTGAAATTAACATTTGTAACTGTGTGAACTCCTACAATGTTAGTAGCCAATCCATTTATTCTTAATACTGTGGTATTCTTTAACAAGGATTAAAATCAGTTAACCTGTCTGCACTGGGCTAATGTATATTAAGATGTCGTTGTACGTTCACTGGTCTTAATCTGCTTGGATTAATAGAGTTAATTGTAACATTGTAACTTTCTCAAGGATTTTAACTCATAAAACCCCCGTATTGCGTTTCCCACTTTAACGAGATGGGAGTTGTGTTGCCTCCCTGATAAATGCACGATGCACCATCAGGATTCATGCCTCCATCACGAACCCTGCCTCCATAGACAAAAGAAAATTGTAGACCAGATGGCCCACTAAAGAGGTCTGTGAAATTATTTCAAGTAAGTTGTATGTCTATTGCTGATGGGTTGAATTGTTCAATCCATGTTGCAATGGAAAAATACTCTGCTGCCCCAGAGTTTGCTGCCAAAGTATGGATTGCATTAATAACACTTGCTCTTATTAATATGTAACTCATACAATGATTGTAAGCCCATGAATTGTACACTTCCACAAACAGCCTGACAATTTGTGACGCTTTGTCAATTGCCTTCCATAAAACAATCACCTCATCCTCTCACTCCACGAATGTTGTGGTTGCACTAGTAGCACATTAGTGGCCCTTTGAACTCATAGAAAACGTTAGGGCTGGAACTTAACAAAAGTGCTGTTTTCAATTCCTGCAATGCCTGTCAACCTCTCCAGTCATGAAAGAAAAACAACTACAGGATTTCATTTCCACAGTAACCTGTTTAACATTTTTTTTTCTTTCTGCTTCACTCGTTCCCTTCTAATATATTTTTTCATTCTCTCTTATTCATATGCCTGTACCTGATTTGACAATAATTCACATTCCTCTGCTTTTCATGGTTTCAATGGTTTACAGGAATATAAGAAATAGACACAGGAATAGTTCATTCACTAAGATCACGGATGAATTTTGCATACTTCTGTATTCTTTCCCCATGTTCTTAGATTCCGCAAATTCCATAAATCAATCAACCTCATCCAGAATATATTCAACAACTCTGCATCTTCAGCTCTGGAAATAGTTAAAGAGATAGATTGCTGGTCACATTCTTCACTGATATCTTCTTGGCAACAATACAGGGCAAAATAATTGATTAGAGTACAAGTCTAACACAACTTAAATATCCCAATACAACAAATTCTAGCCCAAATTTCAAAGCGCTGTTCTTCATATTGGCACAGGAACGCTACAGAGCATTATTGGAAATAGGTGGAAATTCTAATTCTAATCATTAGTCCACCAGTCTATGTGAGAACAAAATTATTCACCTATCATTTCTAACAAGAATGCAGGAAATAACATGGTGAGTTGGGCCCAAAAAGAGCAAGGATTTCCCCGGATGAGATTGTATGGAACATTAGAGAAGGAAAGCCTTTGAAATCAAAAATCTGAACTGTAAACCAAAAGGCCTTGGAATCAAACATCAGGTTTGTCAGCGTTTGAAAGAGAAAAGCGTTTTTCCTTTGTTATTTAGACAGCCAAACCATTCAACGTTATGGGCTGCCATGGATAAGTCAGTAAAATCACTCACCCAAAGTAGCGAAGTACAGTTAGCCACAACACAACCGCCCAGAGTCAATAAAGACTGAATGGGAGATTTAAAAATAATAGTCAATTACCACTCAAGTAGGCAAGCCGAGCAAGTGCAGAGTGAATTAAGGCTCCTGGATATTTAAGTTATGAACCAGATAATATGAGCGCTTGAAGCTAAGATTACACTGCCGGGGTGTTAAAACTCATTGTAATAATATTATAATAATGGTTGTAGGTTTAGAAGTAATAAAATCCTGCTAATGTCATTGTTAAAAAGAAAATATAAACTAGTGCCCTTCAAGAGAATTTCAGTGAAGAAATTTAATCCAATGAGCATTTCTGTTGCAGTCACTAACGGACAGGAGACAAAACATTCTCCAAAAATAAATCTCAACACTGGTGCCCTGCAAGGATGTGTTCTCAGCCCTTTAATAAGCTCCTAATACACACACGTCAGTGTGGCAAAATTCTGCTTTAACTCCATTTACTAGTCTGCAGATGACACCACTGTAGTGGGCCAGACCTCAAATAATGATGAGATGGAGTACAGGAATGAGATAGAGTGCTCGGTATTAAGACAACGACCTTTCCCTTAAGCAACCCATACCCAGCCACTGACACTCTCCTCCGCCTAGCGGAGCTGGTCCTTACCCTCAATAACTTCACGTTCGACTCCTCCCACTTCCTCCAAATACAAGGCGTAGCTATGGGCACACGCATGGGCCCCAGCTATGCCTGCCTATTTGTAGGTTACGTCGAGCAATCCTTGTTCAATACATACCAGGGCCCCATCCCCGACCTCTACCTCCGCTACATCGACGACTGCTTTGGTGCCACCTCCTGCACCCGCACACAACTGACTGACTTCATCCACTTCACCACTAACTTCCATCCGGCACTCAAATACACCTGGACCATCTCCGACACTTCCCTACCATTCCTTGACCTCACTATCTCCATTGCAGGTGATAGACTTCTAACCGACATACACTATAAACCCACTGACTCCCATGGCTATCTGGACTACACTTCTTCCCACCCTGCTTCCTGTAAGGACTCCATCCCCTACTCCCAATTCCTCCGTCTACGCCGCATCTGCTCCACGGATGAGGCGTTCCACACCAGGACATCTGAAATGTCCTCACTATTCAGGGAACGGGGGTTCCCCTCCTCCACCATAAATGAGGCTTGCACCAGGGTCTCTTCCATACCCCGCAACACTGCTCTCTCTCCCCATCCCCGCACTCGCAACAAGGGCCGAGTCCCCCTAGTCCTCACCTTTCACCCCACCAGCCGTCACATACAAAAAGTAATCCTCCGTCAGTTTCGCCACCTCCAACGTGACCCCACAACTCGCCACATCTTCCCATCTCCCCCCATATCTGCCTTCCGCAAAGACCGCTCCCTCCATAACTCCCTTGTCAATTCTTCCCTTCCCTCTCGGTCCACCCCCTCCCCGGGCACTTTCCCTTGCAACCGCAAGAGATGCAACACTTGTCCCTTTACCTCCCCCCTCGACTCCGTTCAAGGACCCAAGCAATCGTTCCAGGTTGCGACAGAGGTTTACCTGCATCTCTTCCAACCTCATCTATTGCGTCCGCTGCTCTCGATGTCAGCAGATCTATATCGGTTTCGCCGAACACCTCCGCTCGGTCCGCAATAACCAAGCTGACCTCCCGGTGGCTCAGCACTTCAACTCCCCCTCCCACTCCGCCTCCGACCTCTCTGTCCTGGGTCTCCTCCATGGCCACAGCGAGCAGCGCCGGAAATTGGAGGAACAGCACCTCATATTCCGTTTGGGGAGTCTGCACCCCGGGGGCATGAACATCGAATTCTCCCAATTTTGTTAGTCCTTGCTGTCTCCTCCCCTTCCTTAGCCCCCCTGCTGTCTCCTCCCATCCCCCAGCCTTCTGGCTACTCCTCCTTTTCCCTTTCTTGTCCCCACCCACCCCCGCCCCCGATCAGTCTGAAGAAGGGTTTCGGCCTGAAACGTTGCCTATCTCCTTCGCTCCATAGATGCTGCTGCACCCGCTGAGTTTCTCCAGCTTTTTTGTGTGACCTTTCCCTTAATGTCAGCAAAATGAAGGAGTCATCTATGTCAGGAAGTAGGTTGGAGTTACGTGCTGTTGTCTGCAGCAATGTGCTGAAGTGGAGATGGTTGAGAATTTCAAGTTCCCAGGTCTAAATATCACCTACAATTTGTCCTGATCCAACTGCATTGATCCTATGGCCAAGAATGCACATTAACAGCTCTACATCCTCTGAAGACTAAGGAAATTCAGCATGTCTTCAATGATGCTTACTAATATAGTTTGGTGATTGTTCTGCCAAACACTGCAAGAAATTACAGAGAGTGTGAATGTGCCAGGTCTAGCAATGTTACAACATTTTGAGATTTTAAAAATCAAGTCTGCAATTTATCCCATCAGATAAAGCACAAAAAGAAGTTTAATTTGACACCTAATTCACTTTCATATCTTCAGTATTAAAAGAATTATGGCCATTTTCATACTCGGAAATTAGCATCTTGTTCCCTACTGCTTTTCCATTGACTTAACACGAAAGCTGTGATCGAGGACAGTCAAAAGCCCATAGCTTTCTTAAAAATTAAGAGAACTGAAAGAAATGTTCAGTTATTATAGATTGAAGCATTCTGAAACAAATATGAAACAATCTTATTTGGATGACCTGAAATTAAAGCATATAATTAGTTAGTTACCTAATTGTAGCTAATTACAAAATTCAATTACTAGATCTAAACATCTATCCATTTCTTAAGAAAAAGGTTAACATTTTTAAATAGCTAAAGTGTCCAAATAACATTCACACAAAAATTCACAATATAACATGATTTTTAATTCTCATTGTCATGAATTTATAGGCCAAATGGAAGGAATTTAATGTTTAATTCCCGTGTGGCCATTTAAATCATCTTGCAAGTGGGTCTTTGTGGAACGCGATCGATTGGAACGTTGCGGTTTGCGGTGAATTTGAACCCCATATCGGCAGGTAAAACACTGCCGGTTCATATGGGGCCATAATCACATTTTCACCAATGAAATTTTGATTAAAGTCATCCTAAGAAGCAAGTTTATATGTAAAATAAATGACTTACCTTATGTTTTGTCCCCTACGCGAGATCCGTCCCGTTGACGGTGTTGACGGCGTTAGAAGTCACTTTTTTATTTTACTCCAACGATTAAATTGTCCCGCGATTTTTTTTTAAAGCATCCGAGAACGCAAGTCGGAACGATTTTTCATCATCAGCTGGCAGCCCGAGAAAATATATTTCGGACAGGCCGGAGAAAACGGAATTTTAATCCTGCCCCCCCACCTCAAAGGCGCCAAAGTCGCGCACACGGCCCGTGGCAGAACTGCAGCGCCGCTGAAGGTAAGTATTGTAACATACCTACCAGGTCCATTATGCAAACCGGCCTCCCCTCACATTGACTCCATCTATACTTCGTGCTCCCTCAGGAAAACAACAAATGTAACAAGGAGCACTCACACCCCGATAATTCACAATTCTCTCCACTCTTGGCGGGCAGAAGACACAAACGCTTGAAGGCACATATCACCTGATTTGGACAGATGTTTGACAGCTGTGGAATAACTTGCATCCCATCGCCTATGGGTGGCATAAATGGCGATGATGCATCTCTTCCAGATGAGCTCAGTGCGTTTTACACAGAGCTTTGAAAGGGAGAACAATGACCTGCATGAACCCTCATGGTCCCTGAGATCCCTGGGATATCAGTCTCTGACGGTGCTGTCAGAGTATCCTTCAAGATAAATCTGTGAAAAGGGCCTAATACTAAAGCGCTGTGCAGACCAACTGGCTGGAATCTTCCAGGACATCTTCAACCTCTCACGTCCTTGTTCTGAGGTTCCTACCTGTTTCAAAAGGGTATCTATCGTTTCGGTGACACGCTTCAATGACTACTGTCATTTATTTGCACTGTAATTAAAGGTACCCGGACGTGGCGCCGATGGACGGGAAGCTGAAGCAAAGAAATGGAAGCCAAATAACTGAATGGAAACGAAGCCGAAACGCCAAATAACCGAATGGAATCGAAACCGAAACGCCAACTAACCGAAAGGGTGGAACACCTAAATGCAAAGTAACCGAAAGGGCGGGACGCTTAAAGGCCAACTAACCGAAAGGCTGCGTCGCCTAAAAGCAAACTCACCAAACCTCACCAAATGGCCGCTCTGCTGAAACGCTACCTACCCGAAAGGCGGCGTCGCCTACAAGCCAACGGACCGAATGCCGCTCAACAGAAAAGTCAAATAGCAGACATGACGTTGCCGGGGGGAGGACTTGTCAGCGATTGGTCCAGACCCCCGCGTCCATCACATCACTGTGGAGGGATGAACATTGTCCCAAACCTCCGCTCCACCCGACCCACAATCCGTGGAGGGTGGCCGTGGGAGAGTGGGGGCTGTCCCGAGGGATGTGCACCTTCGGCCGCTTACAACTTGGTGCTTGGGTTCAGATTGCCCAGTCACCTATGGCTTGTGTGAGAAAATGAATCCAACGCTCCCCTCCCCTCCCCTTCTCTCTCTCTCTCTCATCTTCTCTCTCTCCCTTCTCTCCCCTCTTCTCCCCTCTCCTCTCCTCTCCCTCTCCCTCTCTCTCTCCCTCTCCCTCCCCCTCTCCCCTCCCCTCTCCTCCCTCTCCCTCTCTCCCTCCCCCTCCCTCCCTCCCCCCCCCCCCCCCTCCCCCCCCCCCCACCCCCGCTCTCCCCACCCCCTCCCCCCCCCTCTCCCTCCCTCCCCCCTCCCCCCTCTCCTCTCTCCTCCTCTCCTCTCCCTCCTCTCCTCTCTCCCCTCTCTCTCTCTCTCTCCCCTCTCCCACTTCTCTCTGGAACCTTCACCTCCTTATCGACAGACCTCAATCGGTGCAGATTGGCAACAACAATGCTCCTCATTGACCATCAACACAGATGCACCTCATGGCTGCGTACTTAGTCCTCTGCTCTACTCTCTTTACACGCATGATCGTGCGTCTAAGCACAGCTTCAATGCCATCTATAAATTTGGCGACAACCCCATTGTGGCAGAATCACCTGTGGTGATGAGTCAGTGTACAGGAGACAGATAGAACACCTTGTTCAGTGCCTCAACAACCACCATGTGCCTTGTACCTTGTACCATCTGAAGGGTCCACCAGGGACTATACTGGAAGTTGGACACTTTTTACATTTTTATTAAGCCAATTAACCTACAAACCTGTACTTCTTTGAAATATGGGAGGAAATCGAAGATCTCGAAGAAAACCCACGCAGGTCACAGGGAGAACGTACAAACTCCTTACAGATAGCGGCCGCAGTTGGGATCGAACTCGGGTCTCCGGCGCTGCATTTTGCTGTAAGGCAGCAATTCTACCGCTGCACCACCGTGACTGCCGTTCGCTCAGCACCAACTAAACCAAGGAACTCATAGTGGACTTGAGCAAGAGGAAGTTGAGAGACCATGCGCCAGTTTTCATTGGTGGGCGTAACATCTTGGATGACCTGTCCTGGGCCTGGAATATATATGTAATCATGTAAAAGGAAAGGCAGCACCTCTATCTTCTTAGAAGTACATGCAGATTTGGCACGTCACATTGATTGATACAAGTACATCGATTGATGCTCCTGAACACATGATCAGTGATGTAACCTGGGGTCATTGGGTGTTTCGGGTCTTTCAACATCAGACACCCTCACCCAGGCGACCCAGCCTTGGTTGATCAGACCACGACTTGTGTTCAGGTGGCATTCGCTCCTCCCCATGGACCTCCTCTCCTGATCCAGAGCCAACTCGAGGCCTTCTCCGCTGCCTCTGTGGTGTTCTTGATGGCCTTTCTCCTTGCCACTCCGTTGATGCCCAGTGCACTCAAGGCTTTGTAGAGCGATTGCCCTGCAAAACCTCTACAGCCAACCTTGCCTTCCAGCCCTGCTTGCGGCAGTCTATGACCAGCTCATCATACTTGGCCATCTTCCTCTCGTGGGCCTCCTCCAGACGGTCCTCCCAGGGCACTGTCAGTTCCAACAAGACGATGTTTTTGGTCGCCTCGTGACCCCACCACGTGACCCCGCCACATCTTCCCATCTCCCCCTATGTCTGCCTTCCGCAAAGACCGAACAGGAGGATATCTGGCCTCAGGGTGGTCGTGGCAATGTGCTGTGGAAACTTCAGCTGTTTCACCAGGTCTACGGAAAGCTGCCAGTCTTGCGCAGTCGCCAGGATTCCTGACTGATTCCTGGATGCTGTGGTTCTTGGTAGCTGCACTCCAGCCTTCATGAAGGTGATCATCTGGGTGGTGGGGCGTTCTCGTCTGCAGCTGCTGATTCCCATGCTGATGGCTTCTGCAATGGGTTTGTGAACCTGGTCGTGACGCCATGTGTACCGGCCCTGCCCAAGAGTCTTTGGGCAACAGCTCAGGATGTGTTCCAACGTCCCCTTGCCTGAGCATTGCGGGCAATCTGGAGATTCCGCTTTGCCCCAGATGAAGAGGTTCGATGGGCTGGGCAGGACATCATACACTGCCTGGACCAGGAACTTGATGCGCTGTGGTTCAGCCTGCCAGAGTTCAGTCCATGTGACTTTTCAGTCTATGGCCTGCTCCCACCTTGTCCAGGCTCCCTGCTGCCTCAATCCAACTGCTCTGGTGCACCTCTCCTCCTCCACCACTGCCCTCAATTCCTCCTGGACCAGCCTGCGCCTCTCCTTCCCCTTGGCCTTGTCAAACTGGGGAGTTGGGAAGATTCCTAGAGTCAATTCCCCGAGTCACTGCTCCCACCGAGTCACTGCTCCCATCTGTGGCGTATCCGAGACTCTGCTTGCAGCACGGCTTCGCCGGCTCTCCACTTCCTCCCAGTTTTCACCTCCACCCCTGCCTGAGCCTCCTTGGGGTCGCTGGAGTCCATGTACACAGTACACAAAATTCTCTATGAGACTTCTATGGATGCACTGTAGAAAGTATCCGGAATGGTTGCATCTTGGCCTGGAATGGCAATTCCAATGCAGAGGAATGCAAGAGAGAGTGGTGGACTCGGCCCAGTCCATCTCAGGCACAGGTACATGAGGCGCTAAGAAGGCAGCAGCTAACATCAGGATCCCACCATCTGAGCCTTGCCCACTTTTCACTGCTACAGCGGAAATGTGATAGAGTAGCCTGCTGTCCTATACCACGCGGTTCACGGACAACTACTTTCCTACAACTATCAGGTTATTTAATGTAACCTACACAACCCTAATGCTACTTCAACAACCTCTTGTGCTACGACAGACTATTCTTTTCTCTAATTATGTCTTTGCACTTATGTTTTGGGGTTTTTTTTTGCTGTTGTCTTTCTTTTATAATTTCATATGTAATTTATATACAATTTATTTCAGGTGCCTGTGATGCTCCTGCAAACAAGATTTTTCATTGTACCTGTACCTCATCATTCTCAGCATATGACATTTAACTTGAACTTTAACCATTTCTTCCCCACTGTAATCAATCTAGCGAATGGACCTCTTATAAACTAAGGATGTCTTCCCAATCTCCCAATCTACCTCATTGCGGCCCTTGCACTATTATTTTAATCTGGACTTTCTCTGCATTTGTAACTTCATATTCTGCACTCTTTCCTTTCTCTTTTCGCTCTACTTGTACTGATGTTTAGTTTGATGTACTTATGTATGATATGATTTGCCGGAATAGCACACAAAACAGTTTTTCTCTGGATCTTGGTACACATGAGAATGATAAACTAATACCAAAACCAATTTCATTACATTACATTTAATGTTGCTTTGAAATGCATCCAGTATTATTGCTGAACCCTTTGTTAGTGACTCCTAAACTGCAGGATTTTGCTGCTTACAAATAATAAAACCTGATGAACAATGAGATGAATAACAACTACTATTTTAGGAAATACCATTGTCATGTCAGCAGGATCACATTTTGTTCTTCGCATAAGCATCATGTCTCATCTTCTTACAAACTGAGAACATATGTCCTTTTATATCTTAAAAGTAGCAACAACCACATATGTTAATACCTCAGCTCGAAGATGAAAATCTGCCTGAGGCATTTCATGTTTACAGTTAGATGAGAAATGGGTGAAAAAGTCCCTCGTTAAAATGATTAATATTAAAACTGTAGGTACACAAAAATGCTGGAGAAACTCAGCAGGTGCAGCAGCATCTATGGAGCGAAGGAAATAGGCAACGTTTCGGGCCGAAACCCTTCTTCAGACTGATGGGGGGTGGGGGGGAGAAGGAAGGAAAAAGGGAGGAGGAGGAGCCCGAGGGCAGGGGGATGGGAGGAGACAGCTCGAGGGTTAAGGAAGGGGAGGAGACAGCAAGGGCTAGCAAAGCTGGGAGAATTCAACGTTCATGCCATCAGGACGCAAGTAACCCAGGCGGAATATGAGGTGCTGTTCCTCCAATTTCCGGTGTTGTTCCGGATTGGGAATGGGAGGGGGAGTTGAAGTGCTGAGCCACCGGGAGTTCAGGTAGGTTATTGCGGACTGAGCGGAGGTGTTCGGCGAAACGATCGCCCAACCTCCGCTTAGTCTCCCCGATGTAAATCAGCTGACACATAGAGCAGCGGATGCAGTAGATGAGGTTGGAGGAGATACAGGTGAACCTTTGTCGCACCTGGAACGACTGCTTGGGTCCTTGAATGGAGTCGAGGGGGAAGGTGAAGGGACAGGTGTTGCATTTCTTGCGGTTGCAACGGAAAGTGCCCGGGGAGGGGGTGGTACGGGAGGGAAGGGAAGAATTGACAAGGGAGTTGCGGAGGGAGCGGTCTTTGCGGAAGGCAGACATAGGGGGAGATGGGAAGATGTGGCGAGTGGTGGGGTCACGTTGGAGGTGGCGGAAATGGCGGAGGATTATTTGTTGTATTTACCGGCTGGTGGGGTGAAAGGTGAGGACTAGGGGGACTCTGCCCTTGTTGCGAGTGCGGGGATGGGGAGAGAGAGCAGTGTTGCGGGGTATGGATGAGACCCTGGTGCGAGCCTCATCTATGGTGGCGGAGGGGAATCCCCGTTCCCTGAAGAACGAGGACATTTCTGATGCCCTGGTGTGGTATGGATGAGACCCTGGTGAAACTATTTAATATTAAAATTGTATTGTGAGAAGGGGCAGTGGCAGTGGAGAAGGGGTATTAAAAGGGAAAAGGGTACAATGAAGGCATTCCAGAAATAATATAATAATTGCATTTCTGGAATTCCCATCATACCACACCTCACCAACAACAGCAACAATCAGGTGCTGCCTACTATCATCATTAATATTTTCTCTGTTGTGGAGGGTAAAGTACTACTAAGACAACATTTGAAGACAATTAAGCCTAACTATTGAATGGAATTCTAAACTACTTTTTGCTATGGCATTAAATTTTTGTTACAAAGTCTTTTCACTTCTAAACACTAGAGGAATTCCATAATCCAATGCACTCAGCAGGGAAATACATGCACAGGGTGTACTCACCAGACATTGTGGCTACATCTCTGCGCCCAAACTCCAATCCATGCTCCCTTCAAAAGTACCTCTCCTGCTGGGAGCATGATATCATGAAATTGACTAACATGTGATGTTAAGTTTTCCAACAGTGGTGAGGTGTTCCTACAGCCCAAATCATTAATCACTCATTAATGGCTCAGACACATAATGACAGCTGAAGCTTGGGAGCCTGTTCTTAAAAGCCAAGAATTTGTTAATAACAATTATATGTTTAGTCTACTTTCTCAAGTTTGAAAACTAATAATGGCTAATTTGCAAGTGTGTTTCTCCTTAGAACAAATAGCTCTTTTCCATGTAATAACTGTAACTTCTCACTCAGAAGTTTATTCTGCTGGTTAACTTTATTGCTTTGCTGGGTAGCTGGTGTCTGTTTCATCTGTTTTATTTCAAATGATAGGTATTCACGGCCGAGAAGGAGACCATTCATCCTATCAGTGTTAAACAAATCCAAAACCAACCTCATTCCACTGCCAGCTTCTCTGTCTCCAACTCTGGATGTTCTAAACCTTCAATTATTTAATCAATTTTCCATTGTTAAGACGTCATATTCATTTTCTTAAGAAAAGGTTTGGCAGGTCCATCAAGATATGCAATAGAAAGCATTCTGATGGCATGAATCTCAACCTGGTATGGCAACTGCTCTGGTCTTGACCTTCTGAACTTGCAGTGGGCACAGCCTAGTCCATCACTTCCTTCCATCATGCTGCTTTGCATCAGAAAGACTGGAAGAATCGTCACTGATGTGTGTCACACTAGTCATTCCCTTTTCCATCCTCAACCTCTGGGAAAAGACACAGGAGCTTGAAAGTCCAGCACGCCCTTTCTGAAGAATAACTTCTTTCACGCCATCATCCTGATGCTGCCATGTACTCTTGCCTGTAATGCTACCTCATTGTTATTTTGTTATTGTTTTAATGAATTAATTACTTCAGATTGCACTACCACCTTGCACCATTCTGCTGCCTTGCTCTTGCCACTGTATTCATTTTTGTATTTATTATTACTGTACATAGTTAACTCTGTGAGCTCTATGTGAGCAAGGTATTTCATCGCACCCACATGGCAAGGCAATAAACTAATCAGAGCCTGAAACAACAGGTCTTTCTCTCAATCTCTTTTTGGAGCAAAACACTGCATAATGTTCTAACTTTCTGTGTAAAGGAACCTGACCTCTGAGTGAAATTGTTCTATTGCTGAACTCTTTCTTAGTGACTCCTAAACTGCAGGATTTTGCTGCTCACTCACTTAACATTTAAAAACCCTTTGGAATGGAAATAGTTATATCTCAAAACTCTTCAAGTTAACACAATTTCTCACCACTGTAATTGTCCTGGTGAATATTCTTAATGGTCTGAACATTAGTCTTTATGGTCTTAACATTAGTTCCGCAGTGGTGTGCCTGAACTGTACATATAATGTAATTATTGTTCAGCTAGTGGTATACTTATTTAACTTAATCATGATTTCCTTTTTATTTAATTCACTGACAAGACCTGTATTTGTTGTCCAGTTCTGATTGCCCTTAGAACACCAAGTCAAAGCTTTTTAAGACTTGCTTTATACTCATTCTCAGGAAATATTGGAACCTAATGGGGAAGGTTGGATTGGAGGGAATGAATGGGGGCAAGATTTTTAAAATAATCAAATCTGTGGGAAACCACTAACATTTTATTTTAATTTCTTTTTAGTTTACTGTTCACTTCATTACTATTTAAAATCTGTTATGAAACTCTTTGCTCCAATGGAAACCGTTACAATATCTTAAACTCTTGCACACTTCATCTTTGCACGTCAGGCAGGACAGTGGTGCAACAGTGGTGCTGCCTTACAGCACCAGAGACCCTTGTTCTGACCTGACTACAGGTGCTGTCTGTACGGAGTTTGTACTTTCACTCCGTGACCTGTGTGGGTTTCCACTGGGAGCTCCGGTTTCCTCCCACACTCCAAAGACGTACAGGTTTTGGCTTGGTAAAATTGTAAATTGTCCCTAGTGTGGGTGGAATAGTGTTAATATGTAGGGTCGCTGTTGGGCACGGACTCGGTGGGCTGAAGGGCCTGTTTCCACACTGTACCTCTAAACTAAACTACATTTCTCACCACTGCTATTATCGTGAGGAATATTCTCCGTTGATTTCTCAGGAGGCAAGTCAGTCAGTAAGGAGACCCCAAGACCTGAACCTCACCAACTTCACCGCCAATTAACATTTTCAATAACGCTTCATCTCTTTAATCTCTCCACCTATCATCTATAACCGAGTGTCACCAACTCTGACACCCCCACAGCCTCATGATATCCAGCATCCATCAACTTGGATCATCTGACTCAATCCCTCCACCCTAATCACTCACCCACCCTGCCACCTCATGTGCTGTGGGGCAGGTAACCTGTTTAAAGGACATACTTTGGTTAATTTCAATAAGGCATCGGGGCCACTCATATTCCACACTTCCCCACCTGAAATCCTACCCTCATTTCCTGTATCAACCAAAGTAAATATTGGGGTAATGTCCTACTATGGAAACAGCTCATCTATCTTCTTTCTACCTCAAATGTAACATCTTCTCTCCATTAATTAACTCGGTCTTCCTGCTGTTTGTCCATATACTAACTTTGTCCAGTTTCCTTTTTCACTGCCCTATTTATCAGAGTTACTACTTCTTCTCAGCATTATTTAACATGGGTTTCAGCAACTAAGTTACAGAGAAAGGTTGAACAAGTTAGGGCTTTATTCTTTGGAGCGCAGAAGGTTAAGGGGGGACTTGATAGAGGTTTTTAAAATGATGAGAGGGATTAGCAGAGTTGACGTGGAAAGCTTTTCCCACTGAGAGTAGGGAAGATTCAAACAAGGGGACATGACATGAGAATTAAGGGACTGAAGTTTAGGGGTAAACATGAGGGGGAACTTCTTTACTCAGAGAGTGGTAGCTGTGTGGAATGAGCTTCCAGTGAAGGTGGTGGAGGCAGGTTCGTTTTTATCATTTAAAAATAAATTGGATAGTTATATGGATGGGAAGGGAAATGGAGGGTTATGGTCTGAGCGCAGGTATATGGGACTAGGGGAGATTATGTGTTCGGCACGGACTAGAAGGGTCGAGATGGCCTGTTTCCGTGCTGTAATTGTTATATGGTTATATGGTTTATATGGTTATTATCTGCACAATGCCCTTGTTCAGTTGATCCAGATAGATGAGCAGTCATATTGATCAACTCCCACTGAGTACCCATCAACCTAACTTTCTGATGTATATTGCCATGATAATAATCCCCAATTATAAAATTATAGAATTGTACAGTCATAGAATTAAATTCCATGCAATATAAATCTATGACTCTCCAATTCTATAATGTTAGTAGGAACTACATTCATAGGGTTTGCAAGCCCATGTAACTTCCCCTGCAAGCTACACATCTGTCATCACATTTGTCCCCATAACATCACAGACTAACTTTTAGATCATGTCTGGAATTGTTCCCAGACTCACTTGGGAGCTCTCGAGCAGCTCAGCTCTTGGATGCATTGAAGAACGCGTCAGTGTTTCAGTTCAATGGCCTTTCATCAGAACTCGTTTGGGGAGGTTATTGACCTGAAATATTAACTCCGTTCCACTCTCTGTCTTTGAATGCTGCTGGATCTCTGAGCATTTCCAGTATATTATGTTTTAATAATTGAGGATTAGGCTCAGATATGATGCTACCTGCAAATGAAAAGCCTGGCAACAATGACTATCTACATTCACACATGACAACCAGTCACTTGGTTGAAGACTGAGGAACATTCACCATTAAGAGAACAGCACCCCGATATGTGTTAAAGCACATTGAAGAGAAGAGAAAACATTTAGAGGACAAATGTCTGTAAATATTGAATCACACAGCCCTCTATAGCATGTTTTAAATCAATCAACAATGAAGGTTAATTAAAATTTAAAAGAAGGTATAGAAGATTGTGTTTTATTGTGCAGAGTAAAATTGCTCATTAGAGGATTTTACTGGATATATGACCCCTTCTTATAAAGGCAAAGAAGGCACCTGCTAATGAAGTGATGGCTTTGCCCTGTCCTTGTGTCTGGTTTTGTACAATGTGCTTTTTTCAAATTCCAGGCCTTAGTTATCTCTCATTCTCTATATAATCCTCCCTACTCAACTGGAATTAGCATTTGATCAAAACTACATAAAAAGCAAAACCCTTCCTCCTCTCTTCCCGAAGAGAGGGATTTGTGGACACTCGTCTCTCCTTTCCCACAGCTCGCCCAACAAGCCTGACCACTCTGCTTCCAGCCGCTCTTTTTTAACTACTGCCAATTAACATTGGCTTTCGCCTTTCAGGAGATTGAAAGAAAGTCGAGAGCCAAAGGAATCTTTGAACAACTGGAAGGAAACTTCATTCTGTGGCAGAGCGAGGTAAAAACACAAGAGCTGGAAACCTAATTAATCTGCACTCAGCTCTGGCACGTATTACTGAGAGGCTTCCGTGAATGACAACTTCAAATAGCTAGTGCTTAGGTTGGGAATGGAAATCCGGAATCCATATAAATAAATAAATAATGAGATCTAAACCCTTTATTGGGTCATTCGATGTTGTGACGTACTTTAATGCTGCGTGTCTTTGCGGCACAGTCACTTTTACCAGATCCCAGTGGAATGTGAATGGCAGTCTGAGGCATTCAATTAAACTCGAGCAGTCCTTTAATTAAAGGAAAACAAACATTTGATATGCCTCATACAACAAGGGGCCAGAGGTATATAGAGTAGAACATTCATGCCACTGGCAGTCTCTTTGATCTTCACAGAAGTAGTCTGCAGCTTTTACAATGCCTCGAGCTTAAAGCAGAGTGACCTATAGGTGGAAGAGGGATTGTAAGTCAGGTCAAGAACAACTTTAGATTTGTAATAACTGACTTTCTTCTCACTTTCAAAGGAAATATTTCATGTTCCTATGGCCTGAGGTGCACTGCGGCTGAATTTCACGGAGAATATCACTCCAAGCCTTTAATTGCTTTGATATGCAACATTCAGACAAAAGAGTCAATTATTTCCCAAGTGAATTCGGGTGAACTGGAGAAGTGTTTTGTTTCAAAACAACACGCATAGAAATATACCCCTCATAGTATAAGTCAGTATCCCATTTCTTAAGCAGTCCCTTAGGGTGGAGAGTGACTGACTTCCACTCCAGCTCCAGGGGAGTGGGGTGGTCGTGACTGAAGGACTCTGCCCAGGAAAACAAGTAAACATTGGTAGGGCAGGTGGGTGGATTGTCAGACACTCAGTTCACTGTTTATCTTGGCCTCCACATGCTCCCGGCAGAGAAACTGTAAATGCCAGTGCCTTTGCGAATGCTTCTTCGCAACTTTAAGGGCCAAATCTGGCCCTGCTATAATGGTGAGGATGTTGCATTTTTTCAAAGGTGTTTAGAGGGTGCTGTTTAAGTGTTTTCTCTGTCCTCGTGGAAATCACGTCGTCAGAGCCCAGGAGGGAACGCTTTCTGGAGGAATCTGCTGCCAAATCTGTGGGTGCTGTGTGCCACCCATTGAAACTATATGAGAGTGATCAGACTCACAGAGTTGAGGATGTTGAGGTGGGAGAGGATGTTGACATCCTTCCTGCCAGTGGAGTTAGAGGATTTTGTGGAGCCAATGTTGGTGGTACCTTTCCACTGCTTTGATGTGCCTGCTGTAGGTAGTTCAAGCCTCTGTTGTTTACAAGATCACAGGGATTACTGATGCTCAGTCAACCACAAGTTTGGGGCTAACTATAAGGGTTTGGGCTGCGAACAATCCTCTCAGTTGACTAAAGGCTTTCTGGCATGTTGGAGGTTGTGGTGAATGTTGATTGCTCCTGAAAGTGGCTCATGTGGCGAGGGTCCCATCATAATAGTTGATTATCAGGAGTAGTATTGTGCACTATTGTAACAGTGAAGATGGTTGTGAAAAATTGCAGCAGGATCTTGATTGATTCGCCAGATGGGCTGTTAAGGTTGATGGAATTTAATACAGAGAAATGTGAGGTGTTGCATTTTGAGAAGTCTAACAAGGGCAGGACCTACACAGTGAATGGTAGGGCTATGGGGAATGTTGTAGAGCAGAGGGATCTAGGAGTGCAGGTGCATGGTTCCTTGAAGATCGAACTGCAGGTAGATAAGGTGGTCAAAAAGGCTTTTGATACATTAGAAACATAGAAAATAGGTGCAGGAGTAGGCCATTCGGCCCTTCGAGCCTGCACTGCCATTCAATATGATCATGGCTGATCATCCAACTCAGTATCCTGTACCTGCCTTCACTCCATACCACCTGATCCCTTTAGCCACAAGGGCCCATCTAACTCCTTCTTAAATATAGCCAATGAACTGGCCTCAACTACTTTCTGTGGCAGAGAATTCCACAGATTCACCACTCTCTGTGTGAAAAATGTTTTTCTCATCTCGGTGGCCTTCATCAGTCAGAGTATTGAGTATAGAGGTTGGGAGGTCATGTTGCAGTTGTATAAGACGTTGGTGAGTCCGCATTTGGAGTATTGTGTCCAGTTCTGGGCACCATATTATAGGAAAGATTTTGTAAAGCTGAAAACGGTACAAAGAAGATTTATGAGGATGTTGCCAGGACTAGAGGGTCTGAGCTATAGAGAGAGGATGAGTAGGCTGGGACTATTCCCTGGAGTGCAGGAGGATGAAGGGTGATCTTATAGAGGTGTACAAAATCATGAGAGGCATACATTGGGTAGAGTCTCTAGCCCAGAGTAGGTGAATTGAGGACCAGAGGACATAGGTTTAAGGTGAAAAGATTTGATAGGAATCTGAATGGTACCTCTTTCACACAAAGGGTGGTGGGTGTATGGAACAAGCTGCCAGAGGAAGGATTTGAGGCTGGGGCTATTCCAACGTTCAAGAAGCAGTTAGACAGGTACATGAATAGGACAGGTTTGGAGAGTTATGGACCAAACTCTCAAAGATGACCAATATTGTGTGCAATTATCGTCTCCTAATTTGAGGAAGGACGTTATTGCTATTGTGGGAGTGTAGCGTATGTTCACCAGGTTCATTCCCGGGATGGCGGGACTGATATATGATGAAGGAATAGGTCGACTGGGCTTGTATTCACTGGAATTTAGAAGGATGAGACGAGATCTTATAGAAACATGTAAAATTCTTAAAGGATTTTACGGGAAAAATGCAGGAAAAATGTTCCCGATGTTGGCGGAGTCCAGAACCAGGGATCACATGTTTCTATGTTTCTAAACACAAGCAGGTGGGACTAGTATAGCTGGGACACGTTGGGCGGTGTGGGCAAGTTGGGCCGAAGGGCCTGTTTCCACACTATATCACTCTATGGGGGCAATTTGGTGAAGGATTTTTCTCTGACTGGTGCTTGGTATAAAGCCTCTCACATACTTTGATGAAGGAGTCAATGATAGTTTGGAGCTTAGCATCCACATGCACAAAACCAAATGTCACGTGCATGTGGTAACCCAAAGACCGATCTTGCTTCTGGAAGGCTGCAAAAAAAATTAGAATGGTTTCTTGCTCACACTTCAGGTTAACTCCACTGCAGTGGGGAGCTTGAGGAAGACTGGAGGAAGACTGAAAAACAATTGTTGGGAAGACACAGACTTACTTTAAGGATAAGGGGGAAATCCTTTAAAACCGAGATGAGAAGAACTTTTTTCACACAGAGAGAGTGGTGAATCTCTGGAACTCTCTGCCGCAGAGGGTAGTTGAGGCCAGTTCATTGGCTATATTTAAGAGGGAGTTAGATGTGGCCCTTGTGGCTAAGGGGATCAGAGAGTATGGAGAGAAAGCAGGTACAGGATACTGAGTTGGATGATCAGCCATGATCATATTGAATGGCGGTGCAGGCTCGAAGGGCCGAATGGCCTACTCCTGCACCAAATTTCTATGTTTCTATGTTTCTATGTTTCTATGTTTACCTACATTGAGAATGGGCTTTACCAAACCTAATCTGGGACTAGTCTGTGGTGGGCCCATTCACAAGGATTACAGTTTGGATATTATCATGTATCTGATGGCAAATTGTGAAGTATTTTCAGGGACAGAAAATTGGAGGCAGATAATCCCTTGCTGTTGCTGGAGTTAATGGTCTTTGCAAGGCAACAGAGGACCGCATAGCATTCATGCTACTTCCTAAATGTTCCTTGGATTTGTCACACATGGATGATGTCCATTGTACCTTTGGACAGATGAAATCCACATTACAAATCAGAGTGGGGTTCCTTGCTCACTGGGAGGAGGCAGAGTGGACGATTCCACTGATGGATTAAGATGCCATAGTGAACTAATTTAAGACAGTGAAGTATTCACTTTATTCACTCTCCATCAAGTTAGTGAATCACTCTGCAGACGGTACAGTGGCACAGCAGTAGAGTTGCTGCCTTATAGCGCCAGACACCTGGGTTCGATCCTGACTACAGGTGCTGTCTGTACGGTGTTTGTACATTCTCCCTGTGACCGCGTAGGTTTTCTCCGGGTGCTCCGATTTACTCCCATACTCCAAAGACGTGCAGGTTTGCAGGTTAATTGGCTTTAGTAAAACAACGTGTGTAGGATAGTGCTAGTTAGTCTGATCCTAGTGTGTAGGATCCTAGTGTGTAGGATAGTTGGTCTGATCGCTGGTTGCCAAGGACTCGGTGGGCTGAAGGGTCTGTCTCTGTACTGTATCTCTAAAGTCTAATTTCACAGATGGAGACTGATAGGTGAACTTCATCAGTTCTTTGTTCCATAGCTTTAAATTGCGAAGGGCAAAGTTTAAAGGAGATGTGCGGGACAAGTTGCCTGGTGCGTGTTAGAGGCAGATACAATGGTGGCATTTAAGTGGCTTTTATATATGCACATAGATAGAGATCATGTGCAGGCAGGGGAGATTTACTACTATTTAGTTTAGTTTGGTGATACATTGTGGAAACAGGCCCTTTGGTCCAACAAGTCTGCACCAACCAGCGATCCCCATACACTATCACTAGTCTACACGCAAGGGACAATTTACAATCTTTACCAAAGCCAATTAACCTACAAACAGGGAGGAAACTGGAGCACCCGGGGAAAACCCATGAGGTCACAGGGAGAATGTACAAACTCAGTACAAACAGCACCTGTAGCCAGGATCGAACCTGTGTCTCTGGCACGGTAAGGCAGCAACTTTCCGCTGTGCAACCGTGCCTCCATGGTGTCTCGGCATCATGTACAGCACAGATGTTGTGGGCCAAAGGGGCTGGTCCTGTACGGCTATGTTCTATGTTCTATGTTATTTCTATTTGTGGGCTAAGGAGGGACACTGTGACCACCCCCCAACCCCCTCTCCACAACTGAGTAAGTTGCCAGCCTGCATGCACCATTGAAGCTCACGCATTGAAAAGTGGTCACCACTGCAAGGCACTGAAAGACATTTGCTCCTTGTACAACTGTATCTCCATGTGAGTGAGTGCACTTGCAGTGAAGGAGAAAGGGAGGAAATGGGTGGAAAGGAAAAAGCAGAGCAAATTGACATCATGGTATGAAAAAAGAGCAAGAGGAAGGGAGAAATTGTAAGAAATAAATGGAAAACACAAAAAGGTTCATTTCTTGTTAAAAAGCACTGAATCAATAGGCAGCCTGTCAAAAAAATTATGAATCTCACAGTGAACACCAGCTTGTACATGAAGCCATTTATGAATTGTAAAAGCTTCCCCTTTTAATAATATCTTCAAAAGTAGTACTTATATCAGATTACCAGACTCACAGCAATCCTTTTCCACAGATTGAAATGGAACAGGCACAAGTCAGCTAAGTGCATGCAAAATGTAAATACTATTAATACACTTATTTTTTTATTGTTTGTAACATACAAACATGCCCATTTACTTGATATCTTGTTAACATCATCTCTGTTGTTGTGACACGTTCTAATTTCAATAAACATTAAGTAAAAGTATTTTTAACAGTGGATTATGAATTGCTTTGCTCCCCTGTGAGCAGTGGAATTTTGCTTTCACAGAATATCAAAGACTGTTGAAAGAAGCCACACCTCACATTTTTTGGCATTAATATTACTTCCAAAAGGAGTGTTATGTCGTCTAGCGTTTTAGTTTCCATATCACTTCAAACATTGCTTCAATAGTATGACTGAAAAAACTCTGAGAGAAATATGGAAATATCATTATAATACTGTTTACATTTTCCATAAGTGCAAATCTATCATATGCTTCATACCCTGTACACATTAGCAAAGGAGCGTAAAGCATTAACTCTTTATTTGTCTTTCTCTTTTCAAGGCCCCCCACACATAACATGTGTGCACTCACTCACTCACTCACTCACTCACTCACTCACTCACTCACTCACTCACTCACTCACTCACTCACTCACTCACTCACTCACTCACTCGCTCACTCGCTCACTCACTCACTCACTCACTCACTCACTCACTCACACTCACTCACTCACTCACTCGCTCGCTCACTCACACACTCACTCACACACTCACTCACCACACACACTCACACACACACACACACACCAATGTTTCACTGACTCACATGCATGGGTGCACATGCAGACGTACATGTGCAGATACATGCACAATCTTACCACCATCTCTTCCTATTCTAAACACATTAGCTTCTGCTGGGGTACAGTTCCAAAGGGCCTGTACCTTATCCAAAATTTCAATCTTTATCTACAAGGATATGATGATTTTGAGCAGACTCACGGTTGAAGGAATTATTGATTTTGTGTTCTGTGGATTTTTCAAGATCGTTTGGCTATTGGCAGGTTTCCCCTGGATCGATGGCACTTAAATGAGCTGCATAAAAGTTTTAAAAAGCATTCATCATTTCCTTGGTATGGCCTAAACTGCCTGTTGGTATTTGCATGATGCACATGGAAGGCAACAACTGTGCAGTGTACCATAAACATTGGTACTCTTGCATGCTTTGTCTTCCTTATGCAAGTGAATCCCATGCACTTGGATCTGCACCAAGGTTGGATTATGCCCTATCACGCCATGGTGTTCCAATTGGGTCTATCTATAGATTACTGAGACTGATCAATCCCGTAGTGTATGGAACATTTGATTGAACTTCTATGTCATTAATCCCATTGGGCAGTGGCTAACCAGACTGAAAAGTGTCTCATCTGAAGTAAACATTTTCGATCCAGCCCATTTCATCACCTGTGACTAAACCAATTTTAAATAATAGTGAGTGAATTTAAAAACTAGACTGATTTTAAAATCTGCTGGTCATTTTGGACACACTAGGACCTGCAGATGCTGAAATTTGGAGCAAAACACAATGTGCTGGAGGTGCTCAGCGGGTCAGGCAGCATCTGTGGGGAGAATAGACAGACGACATTTCGGATCAGGATGCTTCCTCAGATTGAAATGTCGCCTGTCCATTCCCTCCATTGATGCTGCCTGGCCTGCTGAGTTCCTGCAGCACCTTGTGTTTTTCTAGTCATATGGATCTGAGTAGCTTTCTGGTAAATTAAAACCGTCAAAAGTTTTAAACTCTGCTTATTGGTACCCCCATGCAACAGGACTAACATAATATCAGCAATAGCAAGAGACAATATTGCAGCCAGTATTCATGGGCCAATATAGATGTGATTCTGTAAAATGCCTGAACTAAATCTATCATTCCATAGATTGCAACCTTCACGTGGTCCACCCTGTTTCGACTAACGCAATCAACCCCACGTGCACAAACAAATAGATGTAGTGATTTGGTGTCTACAACTTTAGGCTGTGCACGTCATATGCAAGAAGAAGATCCCATGAGCTAGGATGTAACCACAATTAAAAATTAAGAGAAACTGATGAATGCTGTCCATGAGCTGACGGATGTTGGTGGCCCCATTGGGATCTCTGAGCAATGAGCACAATTCAAAACGAGTGCTGGCTGGGAAATTATTTGTTTAAATGGATCAAAATTCAGCACGGAGGCTAAATAATTCCAGAGAAGTAGTGTCTGATCAAGCAATCAGTCCTTCTTTATTGTTACCTAGCGTTTATTTGAGAGGACTAGAATATAAAAACGGATATAATGCTGAGGCTTTATAACACACTGGTCAGGAAGGATGTGCTGGAGTTGGAGAGGGTCCAGGGGAGGTTTACAAAAATGATCCCAGGAATGATTCGGTTAACAAATGATGAGCATTTGACGCCAAATAGTCTGTACTTGCCAGATTTTTTAAGGTTGTGGGAGGACCTCATTGAAACTTACCAAATATTGAAAGCCCTGGATAGAGTGAATGGGGAATGTGTTTCTACTAGTGGAAGAGTCTAGAACCAGAGACCATGCCTCAGAATAAAAGGATGTACCTTTTGAAAGGAGATGAGAAGAAATCTCTTTAGTCAGAGGGTGGTGAATCTGTAGAATTCATTGCCACAGCCAGCTGTGGAGGCCAAGTAGATGGATATATTTAAGGCAGAGATTGATAGGTTATTGATTAATTATGCCCCTGTCCCACTTAGGAAACCTGAACGGAAGCCTCTGGAGACTTTGCGCCCCACCCAAGGTTTCCGTGCGGTTCCCGGAGGTTTTTGTCAGTCTCCCTACCTGCTTCCACTCCCTGCAACCTCCGGCAACCACCTGCAACCTCCGGGAACCGCTCGGAAACCTTGGGTGGGGCGCAAAGTCTCCAGAGATTTCCGTTCAGGTTTCCTAAGTGGATCAGGGGCATAAGGCTGTCAGAAGTTATGGGGAGAAGGCAGGAGGATGGGGGTAGAGAGGGAAAGATAGATCAGCTGTGATTGAATGGCGGAGTAAACTTGATGGGCCGAATGACTTGATTATGCTCCCAGAACATGAACCTATGAACTTATGCCCTATTTTATTCCGTCCCCTAATATGACAGTCAATTAATTCTCAGGAGTTTGAACAGGTTTATTTTCAAAGAGCTTGAATTTATTTTTAACCTATTAGAGCAAAGGATATTAGTATGTTTGCATCTGAGGCAGTTGGTACTGTAAATAACATCTACCAAACGAAATACAACATAATGTAATAAAAAATAAATTGCAGTTGTTGGTTTATACCAAAGATAAACACAAAATACTGAAGTAACTCAGCAGGTCAGGCAGCATTCCTGGAAAAAATGTTTGTGACATCAAAGGTCATCTATCCATTTTCTCCATAGATGCTGGCTGTCCCGCCGTTACTCCAACATTTTGTGTCGATCTTTGAAATGCAGCTTATGTTAGACCTATAACAAAACTCCACTTCAGCAACATGCCTTAATCCAAGTTGCAAACAGCACCCACTTCTCAAACCATCACCCTGCATCAGGCTCAAGTCTGGATCTTACAGGTGGAGAAATAAAGATCTAACTTAGCCTGCTGCTGTTTCATGATTCTTCCTGTTTGCCTAGACTTGGGTTTATTTTTTTTATTACAAGGGCAAGTTTTTTCGCACATAGTGGTGGACTGGCGAAGCACATTGCCAGGGGTGGTGGTGGAGGCAGATGCGATAGTGACATTTGAAAGAGGTTTGGATAAGCTTTGGAGGGATATATATCGTGTGTGGGCAGATGAGATGAGATTATTTTGGCATGATGTTCGGCACAGTCTTTGTGGGCCGAAGGGCCTGTACTCTGTGATGTACTGTTCTCTGTTCTATGTTAAATAAGTGGGAATGTATCGTAACATGATGATCAAGTATGGGGCATGAACCAGAAAGAATTAAAACATGAAACATTAGTATAGCACTAATACTATGACTGAAGCAGTAATCAATCGCTCCATTCCTAAACATATTTTCAGACTCTCACACTAACTGCAGAGTTATATTTGTAGAATAGTACACAATTAAAAAGCTGTAAAGGCTAAATTGTTTTTGTGCCAAAAGCCAATAGAGTTTATTCTGTAAAATAGTATAGAGAGTAATAAATAGGTGTGAGAGACTCTAAGCTGTAACAAAATTGAAAGTGCTTCTCAAGCCTCATTGCCCAGGTTGTTACATCATACAGCAGTCTTGTTGGTGTTGCAGTCTTGAAGTTACTCTGTTAGCTATCCATTATGATGATCGTAGTTTACTTGTGCTTTCAACAGAAATGTCTAAACAGCTGCCAGTGATACTGCACTAGTCAAGGTTAGAGTGAATGAAGCCTAGAAACTGGAGCCTTTCGTCTGGGTGTGGGGTGTGATAAAGAAACTAAACACCTGGAAATAAAGCTTATCTCAGCCATACTCCACAGCTCACCCCCTGGGAGCAGCTTTATATTTCCACAAGAACATTAATGCAAGACAGAAAAAAACCCACAAAATGGCTAATCCAAATAAAACAACAAATCTCAAATTGACATTGATTCTCAGCCAGCTTTTTAAAAAAACAGACTGTTTTAAGACTTATAAATTGTACTTTTTGGAACAGCTGCCGTACTTATCCAAGTTCTGTCATTTTACACACAATGTTCCTTAGATTTTGCCAGGAACTGTATTAACTCCAAACGTTGAGTTTGATTATTTTGGCTCTGTGCTTTTTAGCTGAATAGTTGTTCAGAGTGTGCTTGCTAACAGTGGCTCACTGGGGTGTGAGACTGAAAATAAATTACAGTCTCAGCAGACATTTAACCTTCCCGAGATTTGGATTTTTTTGTCACTCTTCGCTGGGAAATGATATTAGTCAGGAACTACTGACTAAAGTCTAATGGTGGGGAAAAGACCTCTCCCTATTACACTCAAAAATACATCCTAGTGTTAACCAAGAAGAAGAGTTGGAGAGGATCCTGAGAAGAGACAAATACTCTTTCTTCGGACATTAATTGATTGCGATGACTATCACACAAAGGGTGGTGGGTGTATGGAACAAGCTGCCAGAGGAGGCAGTTGAGGCAGGGACTATCCCAACATTTAAGAAGCAGTTAGACAGGTACATTGATAGGACAGGTTTGGAGGGATAGGGACCAAATGTGGGCAGGTGGGACTAGTGTAGCTGGGATATGTTGGGTGGTGTGGGTAAGTTGGGTTGAAGGGCCTGTTTCCACACTGTGTCACTCTTTGACTCTATGACCATGACTCAAGGCTGTGAGTATTTTGAGGTTCACACTATGATCAACAGGAACTGTGTAACCTCCATGCTGGCACAATATCTGAAGCCCATCTGGAGACCAGATATGTCCAGAGTGGGAAGGAGTAATGGTCATGGAGTTAGTTGTGACTTTACACTTGTCTACGTTAAATACCATCTACTCTACCTTTGAAGGTTCATATAAATCCTATTATAACCTTAAAAACACTTCTTCACAGTCTACCACACCACCAAATTTGATGTTATTTGCAAAGCTGCTAATGCTACCTATATTCTCATGCAATTCATCAATATATATGATAAACAGCAGAGGACCCAGCACTAACCCCTATGGCACACTATTGGTCACAGGTCCCCAATCTGAAAAGGAACCCTCCAATACCACACTCTGACTCCATCCACCAAGCCAATTGTATTTGCAATTGGCCACCTCCATCGAGATCCCGTGTGATCTCACCTGCTGGACCAGCCTATTTTAGAGAACCCTGTCAATAGCTTCACTGAAGCTATGTAAACAACGTTTACTGTCCTACCCTTGTCAATCCTCTTAGCCACCACAATTAATTGATGTGAGACACAAGTAATGCAATAAGATTCCCAGCACTCCACTACCCAATTTCCAACCAGAAGGGTCAATGACAAATGTCTCCTTTATTTAGCCAATCCTAGTTGTGCTATCAACAGGGGCAAGGAAGAAAAATGAAGCATTTGCCCAATAGGTGTTATTGTCCGTGAAGGAGTTACCTTGATCACCCCAGCACATTTCATTCGATTCCAGATCTGCCTTTAGATACCATTTAGCAAGTGATTTCTTTAGCTTCTTTTCTGCAATGTGTTTGTTTGCTTTGAAAATATCTCCATGAAACTCTGTGTGGAATAGCTTATAAACCAATAGTTAGTGTAATTAAAAACGCAGAATGCTGGAGTATCTCGGCAGGTCAGACATGGAAGACATGGATAGATGGCATTTTGGATCAGGACCCTTCTTCAGAATCTTGATACGTCACCTATCCATGTCTTCCAGCGAAACTGCCTGACCCCCTGAACTACTCCAGCGCTTTGTGTCATTTTTTGTAAACTAACATTTGCAGTTCCTTGTATATATTAATATAATTAGTTTAATTATGCTGCTTTATGATGGCTGACTTGCTTTGATAGGTACTTTAACTATTTTGACAACACACTGATATGTTATTGAATTTGCTAGGCTTTCGTGACTTCACATAATTGCTGCATATAATATCAATATTTCATATTTACTCAGGAGGTTCAGTGAATTAATTTGTAAATTATTAGCCCACAGGCTGTAGACAGCAAGAGTGCTGCAAAATCAAAGTTTGTAAAGATAATTAAAAGCTTTTTGCCCTTTTATCTGCCTCTTTTGTGGGGATATATTTTTTACAGTTGGATTTTTTATTTTTGTTTTCATATTATGTAGTTATCACTTTTACCATCATTACTGCCAGAAATTTCCACGGAGCTCACCCATACGACTACTGCACACAATATCTGTTAAAGCACCACTAAAATACCCATGGCAGATTGGGGCATTAACAATTGCACATTGGGCAATGTATCCCTTGATTATTTCCCGACCAAAATGCATTGGCAGTTTGACTGCAATGCTCCCATGGCTAATTTGCCATTTGCCTCGTTGATGCTGTAAGCAGTAGATGTCTCTGTAGCTGCTACACTTCAAAGCCCTGTATTTATTTCCCTCCTCTTAAGTTACAATTCGTGATTTGAATCGTAACTCTTTTATTTGTCCAGAGGGGAACTAATAACTTTGCGGAGAGAATCCTTAGAAATTTCAATGGGCTTAGATTTAAATATTTCACTTTACAAGCTCTTAAAAGTAAAGGGAAGCTTAGTGGGTGGTCAGTAGGTAACTAATCTATTCAGTTTTAATGTTGTGGAATTTGCATTTCTTATCAGAAAACATGAATGCACTCTGATGGTTAAAGATTTACAGATGAGCTGAGGATAAAACTTGACTCAGTTCAAATAAAGCTTCTTGTTGATCTGCTAATCAAATTGTAAACTGCATAATAAATTATTCTTTTAAAAAAAACCTCAGTGAAAGCCTGCCAATCCGTAAAAGGGCAAAAAAATATAAAAGTGCAAAAAGTGATTTGATAGTTGGGGAGGGGTTGGTAGGGGTGGGTGGGATAGATCAGATTCAGATTCAGATTCAGATTCAGATTCAATCTTTATTGTCATTGTGCAGTGTACCTTACAGAGACAACGGAATGCAGTTAGCATCTCCCCCAGAAGAGCGAACATAGAATAATGGAACAGTAAAATATATACATGTACATACAGTCGTAGTGGTACAATTTTTCTGGGGGAAGGAGTGTCCGGGGGAGGGGGTGACTGGCAATCATCGAGGTGCAGAGTTAAATAATGCAACAGCCGCAGGGAAGAAGCTGTTCCTGGACCTGCTGGTCCGACAACGGAGAGACCTGTAGCGCCTCCCGGATGGTAGGAGGGTAAACAGTCTGTGGTTGGGGTGAGAGCAGTCCTTGACGATGCTGAGCGCCCTCCGCAGACAACGCTTGCTCTGGACAGACTCAATGGAGGGGAGCGAGGAACCGGTGATATGTTGGGCAGTTTTCACCGCCCTCTGCAGTGCTTCCCGGTCGGAGACAGAGCAGTTGCCATACCATACTGTGATACAGTTGGTAAGGATGCTCTCGATGGTGCAGCGGTAGATGTTCACCAGAATCTGAGGAGACAGATGAACCTTCTTTAGTCTCCTCAGGAAGAAGAGACGCTGGTGAGCCTTCTTGACCAGTGTTGAGGTATTGTGGGTCCAAGAGAGTGGAAGAAGTGCTTGGTGTGGGACTGTTACTGAAGAATTGATCAAGAGGTATCCTTAAAAGGAGGGGCCGTGGAGGGTGCTGCACTGGTCAAGGCCCTTTTGGAGATGCCAGAGTGCTTTATGAGACGTCTTTATTGATGAAGGCTTCTCTTTGCAAAGAGGTGCTATACTGACAAACCAGTGATAGCATCAAAGCAGATGATGTAAAATGAGACTGGTCATTAGATTAGAGGGTAGATAAAAATTGCTGGAGTAACTCTGAAGAAGGGTCTCGACCCGAAACATCACCCATTCCTTCTCTCCAGAGATGCTGCCTGGCCCGCTGAGTTACTTCAGCATTTTTTGTCTACCTTCGATTTAAACCAGCATCTGCAATTCTTTCCTACATTAAACTAGAGGTTTCTTCATAACCACCCTATTTGTAATATGCTTCATGTGGTAATGCATGAAATAGGGCATGTCAAAGTGGAATCACCAATCGCAGAAATGGGTCTTGCTATGGGCATTCCTCTGTCTCCTACTTCCCATTGAGAATACACCAGCATATCCAATCCGTCCTTATAACTACATTGCTTTATTTCATGCATCTCATTTGCACTGTCCCTTTCTGTAGTGTAGTGACCTGAACTGTACATGACACTTCAAATACAGTCTAACCAATATTTTGTCCCAACGTTTGTATTCAATACGTCAAGGTATAAAGACAAGCATACCCCTTAAAGAAGGCATTGGAGCAAGGTGACTCTTTGCCTGCTGGTCCCAGAGGAGGATCTACCACTCCGCTCTGGACCACTTGGACAACAAAAACTCACATGTCAGGCTGCTATTCATTGATTACAGCTCGGGATTTAATACAATCATCCCCTCCAAGCAGGTTACCAAACTCACAGAACTGGGTCTCTTTGCATCCCTCTGCAATTGAATCCTCGACTTCCTCATTCACAGACCACAGTCTGTTCGTATTGGTGGAAATGTGTCAGACTCGATAACAATGAGCACGGGAGCACCTCAATGCTGCGTGCTCAGCCCCCTGCTGTACTCACTCTATACTCATGACAGCGTAGCCGGTCATAGTGTGAACTCCATCATCAAGTTCGCTGACGACACCACTGTTCTGGGACGTATCACTGATGAGGATGAATCAGAGTATAGAAGGAGAGATCGAGCGACTGTCCATATGGTGCCAGCACAATAACCTGGCCCTCAACACCAGCAAAACCAAGGAACTGATTGTGGACTTTGGAAGGAGTAGGATATCAACGGGTCGATGGTTGAAAGGTTCAAGAGCTTCAAATTCCTGGGCGTGCACATCTCTGAAGATCTCTCCTGGTCCGGGAACACTGATGCAATTATTAAGAAACTACATCGGCGCCTCTATTCCTGAGAAGATTACGGAGAGTTGGTTTGTCAAGGAGGACTCTCTCTAACTTCTACAGGTGCACAGTAGAGAGCATGCTGACCGGTTGCATCATGGCTTGGTTCGGCAACTTGAGCGCCCTGGAGAGGAAAAGACTACAAAAAGTGGTAAACACTGCCCAGTCCATCATCGGCTCTGACCTCCCTTCCATCAAGGGGATCTACTGCAGTCGCTGCCTCAAAAAGGCTGGCAGTATCATCAAGGACCCACACCATCCTGGCCACACACTCATTTCCCCGCTACCTTCAGGTAGAAGGTACAGGAGCTTGAAGACTGCAACAACCAGGTTCAAGAATAGCTACTTTCCCACAGCCTTCAGGCTATTAAACCTGGCTCGGAAAAAACTCTGAACATTAATAGCCCATTATCTGTTATTTGCACTTTATCAGTTTATTTATTCATGTGTGTATATATTTATATAATGGTATATGGACACACTGATCTGCTTTGTAGTCAATGCCTACTATGTTCTGTTGTTCTGAAGCAAAGCAAGAATTTAATTGTTCTATCAGGGACACATGACAATAAACTCTCTTGAATCTTGAATCTTGTCACTAGAATATGATAAAATTAGCCTAGTCTATTTAAGTATTTTTTCTACCTGTAATGCTAGCTTTGTCTCTGGAACTGCTCGCTACAGTGCTGAGAACTATATTCTGCACTCTGTATCTTTCCCTTTACCCTATCTATTATACTTGAGTTTGGTTTGATTGTATTTGTGTGTTGTTTTGGCAGATTTGATTGGATAGCATGTAAAACTAAGCTTTTTTACTTTACCTCAGTACCCGTGACAATAATAAAACGTAACCTAAACCATATGCCTTCTTTATTCCCCTACCCACCTGTGCTATCATTTTCAGAAAGCTATGGACTTGCACCCCAATATCCCTCTGGACATCAATATATCTAGGTTCGCTGCCATTTATGCTCTATGTCCAACCAGGAATTTCATGTTTAGACAAAGTTGTGTTTGAATGACCACTGGAAGCACTGCTCTCTGGGTCTGAAGAGCAGATATTGAGTGGTGCTGTGACTAGGAATGACATCAATGGGCAGCACACTGTATAGTTTGCGTAGGCATAAAAACAGTTGCAACAGGAAACAAGGTTTCACCTTCTTGCAGGCACGTGGCTGTGTTGATTGCTTGGAGTGTTGTGGAGTGCATCCTCTCAGGTGCATCATGTGCAGTGGTGTTTTAACTCAACAACCATCAAAGAGGTCGTCTGCTTTGCCGCTTGGTCATTTATCTAGAGAGTTAAGCCAGTATCTAGAAACTGTTCTTCCTTCATCTGCCACTGCTCTCTGCTGTGCCCTTTGGCCTTGACAAGGCTGTTGACGGATTCAGATCCTCGCAATGTTTTCCAGATGTTTTCTAAATGTTTTTGTCCTTTCTCCTTGTGCTGCCCACTGTTAATATCCCAATCTTTTCAAATTTGCCTTTCCGTCCAGTGATGCCTTCTTATCTGATTGTGAGCCCAAATTGGTGAATAATTATACAAATGGTTGAATAATTTCATTTAATTGCACTTAAGATTACAGGCGTAGTTTGTAGCATGTTGCAATGCTACCAGATTTCATTTTTTCCCCATTACATCTTTAACAATGGCTTCTTAAATCTTCCCTATGACAAATGTTATGCCTCCTGGCCTGTATTTTCCTGCTTTCTGTCTCTCTCCCTTATTGGATACAGGAATTATATTTGCTTTTACCAATTTAATTGAACCAACCCTAACTCATGGGAATTTCAGAAAATTATATCTAATATTTCAACAATCCCACTAGTCACTTTATTGAAGATCCTAACATGTAATTAAACAAGCTTTGAAAATATCCAAGGCAATACTATGGGCATGATTTTTTTAATTGTGTATTGCACTAACATTTTGTTTTTTTGCAGTTTATTTTTCTTTTAATTGTCTTACTGAATTTTATGTGTCATTTATGTTTTGTGTATTTGCCTGAGTCCATGTACCTTTGACGTTGTTGCAAGCAAGATTTTCATTGAACCTGTACTTCACCATGCTTTTTGACAACATTGTTGAATGCCTTCTGTATTTTTTTATGATCAAATCATTATCCTCCTTTACCTCCGATCCTTTGATATATTTGCTTTTGGAATGCTTCAATCTGCATTTATTATTCATTGTCAATTGCACACTTATGCTCTACATTTTTGCATACTATCAGAATTAACAGAAAAGTTATTTATTTACTGTGTCAATTTCAAAATCATGAGCAGTTCAGTGGTAGTGGATTCTTCTTGGACCAGTCAACAATTGCAGATACCACAATAATCAGTAGATAATACCAAATATCAACAATGTCATTTAATTGGCTCAAATGCTTACTCATTAACAGCCATTAAAAGCCAAATCACTGAACTATCAAAAATGGTACAGATGAACCACTGCGGCGCACAACAGTAGATAATCTATACAATGTTGTATATTGACTTTTGATAGTTTTTTGATCATTTTGAACTTTGGAAGACTGATTACAAGATCAGTACTTGGCATTCAGCTGCACAAGTAGCGTTTTTTTTTTCTTTCTTTTTTTTCTTTTTTCTTTTTAGACATGAACAAACAGAACAAAACAAAAAAGAGAAAGAAAATAAAGAAAAGAAAGACAACAGGAAAAAGCCGGTGGACATAACACTATTGGTGCAATCCACATGGTGCTACACAGCCAGGCATTGCAAGAGCATAAATAAAGGGCACAGGACTACATCGCTGCAGGACTACAAGTAGCGTTGACGACTTTTCCCCATGTCATAGTTGGTTAAAACTAAAGGCCATAGATTTAAGGGCCTGTCCCACTTACGTGTCCTTGGCACGTAAATTACACGACCTCGTGGTCGCGTTGAGCCGAGATGGTCCCGCGGGACTGGCAGCATCTCTGGGGAGAAGCAATGAGTGACGTTTCGTTTCAAGACTCTTCTTCAGTCTGAAAAGAAGGGTCTTGATCCTAAAACGTCATCGATTCCTTCTCTCCAGAGATGTTGCCGGTCACGCTGAGTTACTCCTGCATTTTGTGTCTATCTTCAATTTTCTTGGCCCCGCTCTGGGAGTAGAAGTGGGGGCGGATCCGGCCCGCAATGGCCGTGAGCCCGAGGCCGAGTTCGGCGATCGTTTGCCTGCTTCTGCTGCTGTTGAAGGTGAGATGTTGCATCGCGCCAGGGTCTTGGGCCTGTCCCACTTTGGCCGTCAGTTCCGCAACAGGCCGTTGGCACACGAAGATTTAGTTCACTACAAAAATTTCGGAGCCCCGCGCGATGTCGCGCACAACTACATAGCCCTCCACGCTTCTAAGTGGGACCAGCCCCTCGCGGCCATACAATGCCCGTGTGACTCACCGCGACCACAAGGTCACGTAATTTGCATGCCAAGGACACATAAGTGGGACAGGCCCTGTATAGACAAGGTTAAGAGATATAGAGAGGATGTGAGACAGACCTGTTTTCACCCAGCAAGTGGTGAGTACTTGGAATACAGTGCTGGAGAGAGCGTGGACGCAGATTGCTGACAGCATTTAAGAAGTGTCTAAATGATCATAGAAGCTTTGTATCATGTGCTGGAGGTTGGGGCTAATATGATAGGTGCCCACTGGATGTGGTGGGCCAACTGGCCTATTTAATGTGGATGAGTGCCCACTGACCTGCACGGATGTGGCTTATTTTCATGCTGCATGACTCCATGCCTCTACAACTGGCTCTATTGGTGAGTAGGGTCTCTCGTTTGGACCGATGAGAGCCTTGGTGTCATTGCTTGAGACAAGTGTTCAAACATAAACATGAACAAAAATGACAGTGCTGCAAATGTTTTGGATGTGATCTGACACACAGGGTACATTGTGTATTTGTATTCGTGGGTAGGCCATGGTTTATGATAGTGAAATGGCAAGGGACATGGAGGTGAATGTTAAGAATTTAAATTTGACTGCTTTTGGAAGGAGTGTAAAACCCACATGTCATACTCATATACACACATCCTAAATGTGCTTAATGATCAGAGAGGCAGTGGAACCTGTGACCCTTCTGCCTCCCCCACAACCCAGAATGTGCTCCTGACTGCTGCTAACAAAATGGTGCTCGCACTCACCAAACTCACATACCACACATAACACACACAAACAGTTAGTCTGAATGCATCAATTGCATTTTTATGAGCTACCTATAATCAAAATGTATAGTGGTTTCATAAAATATATGTAAACACAAACTCTTGGAAACTTAGTAAATATAGAGGGACTGTACCTAACTGTGCAGACTCTACACATTCTTGGTTGTATGTGCTATATGTGCAACGTAGAAGCGTAGGTGAATTGCACTCTGTCTCTGAAACTCAGCTGTAGCGATTTCAATGCCGTTTTGGAAGCACACTACGATGCAAACCATACCAAATTGTGCAGGTTGTGCATGCGAATGAGAACAGATTTTTGAACCTTGTGAAGCACACTACTTGGTGGTTGGCTGTAAAACATCGCCATCCTATTGAAGAAAATATCCATGACTCTGGGAGCTGATTTTTAAACTGAAATGTGGTGAATGTGGTACATTTCCTAATCCAGTCAAAATAGGAAGTGTGTAATTTTGAGGATGCATGCCCTTTCTACATTTTTAGTTTGATTGGCAAAATTACAGAAATGGTTGTTCGACAGAGATCTATTGCTGCTTTAGGTATATATACTGCATAAGGATGGCATAGAATCATTGAGTCTAGAGTCAGACAACGTAGAGACAGGCCCTTCGGTCCAACTTGTCAACCCTGGCCAAGAAGTCCCATCTACACTATTCGCACCTGACTGTATTTGGGCCATATTCCTCTAAACCAATCCAATCCATGTACCTGTCTAAATGTTTCTTAAACATTGCGATGGTACCTGCCTCAATTACCTCCTCTAGCAGCTCGTTCCATACACCCACCACCCCTTGTGTAAAAAAGTTATCCCTCGGGTTCTATTAAGTCTTTCCCCCATCACCTTAAATCTATGTCCTCTGGTTCTCGATTCCCCTACTCTGGGCAAGAGACTCTGTGTGTTTACTTGATCTATTCCTCTCATGATTTTGTACACCTCTATAAGATCACCCCTCATCCTCCTGCGCTTCAAGGAACAGTGCTTAACCTCTTCCAAGAGCTCAGGCCCTCAAGCCGTGGCAACATCTTCGTAAATCTTTTCTACACCCAGCTTAACAACATCTTTCCTATAACATGGTACCCAAAGCCGAACACAGTACTCTAAATGCAGCCTCACCAATGTCTTATATGACTGCAACACGACCAGTGGCAGACTGGCCAGGATGTCAGCTTGCCCGATGGCAAGTGGGCCCCTGATGAAGTGGGCCCCTGATGAAGTGGGCCCCTGATGAAGTGGGCCCCCTATATCAAGTGGGCCCCTGATGAAGTGGGCACCCTTTGTCTCCTGGCAACCAATATTTTTAGACCCAGTCCACCACTGAACACAACCTCACAACTTCCATACTCAATACTCTGACTGATGAAGGCCAATGTACCGAAAGCCTTTTTGAACACCCTGTCTACCTGTGTTGCTACTGCTAAGGAACTATGCACCTGCAAAAAAGATATATAAAAGATCTTTCTTTACATTGTCTGCCACAACGCTGGTCCTAATGTCAGGCTGGCCTCTGGAATTCTTGAACCAGTCACGATGAAAGAATACTGAAGAAGCCTTCCATTACTCTTCACACAATGTTTCATCTGCAGAGTATCCTCTGCCAAGTGTGCTGCATATAATGTTAAATGTGCTTCTTACACTACACTTGCATGCATATACAGAGAGATAAGAATATAGGGGTAGGAGTAGGTCACTCAACCACTCAAGCCTAGCTCGCCATTTAATAGGATCATGGCTGATCGGCCTGGCCTCATCTCCAAGAATATAGAACAGTACAGCACAAGAATAGGTCTATAGGCCGACAAAGTCTGTGCCGAATATGATGCCAAGACCATCACTAATCTACCTGCACATAACCCATATCCTTCCATTCCCTGCATGTGTCTATCCAAAAGTGTTATAAATGTCACTGACGTATCTGCCTCAACCACCACCATTGGCAGCATGTCACAAAAACTCACCACTCTCAGTCTAAAAAACTTCCCCTGCATATCTCGTTTAAACTTTGCCCCTCTCACCTTAAAGCTTTCCCCTCTATCTTTGACTATTCCATCCTGGGAAAGGGATTCTGACTGTTTAGCCTATCTATGCTCCTCATAATTTTATATTCTCTTATTTCCTCTTCTGTGATAGTTCAACATAGGCCTCAGATCCCTGATCTTTCTAAAATGTATAGGAAGGAACTGCGGATGCTGGTTTACGCTGAAGATAGACACAAAATGCTGGAGTAACTCAGCGGGTCAGACAGCATCTCTCGAGAGAAGGAATAGATGCCATTTCGCGTGAAAACCCTTCTTCAGACTAAGAGGTCCGTTTTTCCAGAGATGCTGCTTAACCCGCTCAGTTACTCCAGTGTTATATGTTTATCTTTCAACAATGTATCTGCTTCCTTCTTAAATACCACAACTGCCCCTTCCTCCTCAATGACCCAGCCTCCAAAGCTAGAGAGGTCCAGGGACCCACAACACTGGGTAAGATTTTATGGTCCAGGATTTCCTTCTGGGTCTATGCTCACCTGATGTTCCAGTGACAACTTAGCTCATGAAGCCTGCTCTGACCTGAGGATGATATCATCTTTTAAGAAAAGTTAAGAAAACTATCAAAAAATATATTATAATCAGGTAATTTAAAAAAAAAACCCAGAAAACCAGTTGTAGCAGCTGAAAACATATATGTTAATACAATTCATTAAAAACTGCAACTGAGCAGGTACTTTGCTCCTTCACAGCTGTTTCCCACCGTAGAAGGAAACGGGGTCACTAATGTGCAACACATGACAGGCACAAAAAAGTTTAAATGTTAATCAGTAATCAGCAAATGAGTTGGCAATGTTGGCAAATTTAGCCCATTATCTGCATGCACGTATACATTCTAATGATAGATTCTATTCTAATACATTCTATTAAATAAGTGAAGATTTTCTCTGCATTGAATGTTGTGCCTCTAAGAGATTACACTATTTTTTTAAACAAATGTTTGTTTTTGTATGATTTACTTTAATGTGCATTATTCAATATTTATTAACCATCTCATCACAACCAACAGATAAGAATGATCAGGCCATAGTGTAACCTTTATGTAAATAGGGACGTTACTTTAGGCAAATGTGAGTTGGGGGGGTCTGACTTTGGCTGGGGTTGGTGTCTGCAATACTGGGATAAGAATTATGGCAGGGTCCAGTTTGCTTTTGTATGTACAGCAGGCAGTGAAGAAAGCTAATGGCATGTTGGCCTTCATTGCGAGAGGATTTGAGTTTTGGAGCAAGGAGGTCCTACTGCATTTGCACAGTGCTCTGTTGAGACCGCACCTGGAGTATTGTGTGCAATTTTGGTCTAATTTGAGGAAGGACATTATTGCTATTGAGGTAGTGCGGCATAGGTTCACCAGGTTAATTATCGGGATGGTGGGACTGATGAAAGAATGAGTCGACTGGGCTTGTATTCACTGGAATTTAGAAGGATGAGAGGAGAAACATATATAATTCTTAAAGGATTGGACTGGCTCGATGCAGAAAAACAGGAATGGGGTACTGGACATCAGCGCTTTTTCAATGGCAGAATGATGTGTCTAGCAGATCACTGATACACTGCAGTCCCTCATGGAAG
The DNA here is from genome assembly GCF_028641065.1 of Leucoraja erinaceus. Lineage (NCBI taxonomy): Eukaryota > Metazoa > Chordata > Chondrichthyes > Rajiformes > Rajidae > Leucoraja > Leucoraja erinaceus. The sequence continues at coordinate 71,763,426 of NC_073379.1, read as the reverse complement.
GTGGCAGCACAGTGGTGAAGCAGTAAAGTTGCTATCTTACAGTCCAAGAGACCTGGGTTCAATTCGGACTCTGTCTGTATGAGTTTCCGTATTCTCCCTGTGGCTTCAGTAAAATTGCCCCTAGTATGTAGGATGCAAAGCTGAGATAACATAAAACAAGTGTATGGGTGATCATTGTGCAGTGTGGATTTGGTGGGTCTGTTACCATGCTGTATCTCTAAAGTAAACTGTAACTAAACTAAAGAGCCTGCCCTGGTTTGGTTGCAATAGAGAGCATCTTCTGGGTAGGTGTCCCACAAGAGAAACAGGATTGCATAATCTGGAACAACCTAAATTACTTTAGGATGTTCGAGAACATTTCCAGATATTTCCCCCTTGGTCAACCAGGCTAGGTTGACAGTTTTACTTTATGTCTCCCTCTGGAGATTACTTGGTTCTGGGTGGGTGGTGAATGTCTGTATCATGATGCTTGGGCAATCATTCATGCATGGTATTCAATGTGGTTCAGTGTCAAAAGGCTGTGGATCAAGTATTCCCTCCAGAGGCTTGAGCACAAAATACTGGCTCACAAAATAAGCTTTTCTAGGCTAGCGTAAAAAGTAATTATTGGGTCTTTATCACATTGGTCTTTGTGGGAGCTTGCTGTGAACAAGTTGATATCTTTGTTGCCTGTTGACTGTAAATGTAACGATATTTCAAAATTACTTAATTTGCTGGATAGTGCTTGATAGTCTCCTGGGGAAATGATAGGCACTATATAAATGCAAACCTTTCTTTGTTTTGCTCCATTTCACACTCTGGTTTGCAACAATAAACTATCAAGTAAAAAAATGCATGGCCAAGACCATTTAACTGCCTTCTAGAGTTCTGCATGTTGGGGACGATTATCGAATGAATAAATAAATAACTGTAGAAGTAAACACAAAGCAGAAGAAGGAAAAAAGTATTTCACTGAGAACTTTTGTAATGGGAAATGCATTATGCACCGACAGGAAATAGCTATAATTGGTCTACTTTTAATATTAGTTCTGTGGACAATTTCCCCAGAGGCAGCTGTGGTCACTGAGTTTATAGCTGAGTTTATTACAACATTCTCTTAGTGCATCAATTGCTATAATGGTTCTCTGCAGGGCCTGGGGTAAGATTACTCCGTGGCACTTGCCTCCAAGCTGGAAATAACCAGAAACAAGATTGCCATCTTTCATGAGGATTGTTATGTAGAACCAAGTTCTGGCTGTGCAGACATAGAAGAAAGCAAAGCAGGTCTGTGACACTGAGTCCCACAGAGCTCAGGTATGCCAGAGTGGTTTTGTTCCTTCATCAGATCTCATGCAACAGTTTAGCATTTTTTTCATACTGGGAACTTTTTTACCTCCTCTCTTGGGGTGTTCAGTTTATTGAAGGAAGTGAAATGGTCGCTTGTTCTCTCTATCAGGTCTGTTTCATTCCAAACAAAAGAAGATGTGACACAACAGACCCAGGCCGACTTCATGGACAAGAAGACGGACATATTGGATGAAATCAAGAACTAATTGGTTTGGGAGAATATCAGTTTCAAAGTCTAGAACTAGAAGCTGAACAACAGTAAGATCTCCGCAGCAACGATCTCTAAAGCCATAGACCATAGGTTAGACAAAAAGCTGGAGAAACTCAGCAGGTGAGGCAGCATCTATGGAGCTAGGGAAATAGGCAACATTTCAGGTCGAGACCCTTATTCAGACTGATGTGAGGGTGTGGGGGGGGGGGGGGGGGGGGGGGGGGGGGGGAGGGCGGGGGGAGAAGCTTTTGCATGAGCAAAGGTTTAGGGTGTTTAGGTTTATAGGTAATCTGAGGGGGAATATTTTGAATCAATACACATAATGAGTAGGTACACAAAAATGCTGGAGAAACTCAGTGGGTGCAGCAGCATCTATGGAGCGAAGGAAATAGGCGACGTTTTGGGCCAAAACCCTTCCTCAGACTGATGGGGGAGCCCCACATGTGAGCCCCCCCCATCAGTCTGAAGAAGGGTTTCGGCCCAAAACGTTGCCTATTTCCTACATCCATAGATGCTGCTGCACCCACTGAGTTTCTCCAGCATTTTTGTGTACCTTCGATTTTCCAGCATCTGCATTTCCTTCTTAAACACATATAATGAGTAGTTGGAATCTGAAATGCTCTGCCTGAAGATAGGTTACCCTCATATTTAAGATGAGCAAAAGAAGATACAAAGTGCTGGAGTAACTCAGTGGGTCAGGCAGCATCTCTAGAGAACGACTTGAGTCGGCACACTTCTTCAGATTGACTGTAGCAGGTTGTGAGATGTGCAAGAGAGTTGGGCGCATGACAAGGCCAGCAAGTGATAGGTGGATTTAGGTTAAGGTGGTTTAATCAGCAGATGGTTGGACAAAGGCCAGAGATAAAAAGACAATAGGCTGTGATATCCCCTGTTAAGTCTGATCCCGACCCAAATCTTCATCTATTCATGTCCTCCAGAGATTGCCTGACCCACAGAGTTACTCCAGCACTTTATATCTATTTTGTAAATCAGCATCTGGAGTATTTTGTGTCTCCTTATATAAGACGAGCACTTCAATTGCCATGGCATAGAAAACTATGGACCACATTCTAGATAATGGGATTAGTGTAGATGATTACTTGATGGTTGGCATGAACATGATGGGCCAAAGAACTTTGTCTGTGCTGTCTGCCTCCATAACTCTATTGCAGAGCTCTAAGATGTGCCTCGTTGGTGATGAAAATTCATTGAAAATCTTGATTGCTTCAAATACTAACCCATCATGCAGTCATCTGAAATACATAATCCCACAGTTCCTGTTCCATTCTCATCATGTTCTGATGATTTAAAAAAAAAAAAAAAATTTAAATATTTTTATTAGAAGCAGTTGTACAGTAGTATAAACCGCGGCATATGACAAACATTTTGTGTACAACTATTTTAAATTTAACAAGAAAAGGTAGATCAAGAAAGAGAGAGAGTGAGAGAAGAAAAGAGTGAAGGAAGTAGTGATGTGTAAACCCCTAGAGTACCAGATGGGCAGTCCAGGGGTGAACAAGTGATAGCCTGTAGAAAAGTAAAGACAAAATACCCATAAGATTGTAAAAAAAGAAAGAAAAGGAAAAGAGAAGAGAGAAGAAAAAGAAAACAGGAGAGAAAAAAGAGACCGTTGTGTAGGGATATACCTGCTTCATATCTTACTACACCCATCGTGAATCGGTTTATTTCCAGAGTTGTGTTGCACCATTCTATACGTAATAAATCAATAGAAGGAGACCATATCTTTAAAAATTGCTCTGATTTTCCTGCTAAGACGAGATGCTCTGATGATCTTAATAAGAGATTCCCCAAACTGATTAATGCTACCACGGGGACCAAACGTATGCCCAAGGAATGGAAGGACGAGGGAGCCAGACATGGATTACTCTGCCAGACAAGAAGGGAAAGAGAAAGTATTCACCGTTAGGATTATTTTGGTAGGATGGGGATTTCTGTGACATTTGCCAATATCTTACTGGAAAATTATAGCATACATTTTTTCAACATAGACAACAATAATAAGAAAGATGTGGGCAAGGTACTTGGAATTTTTTAGTAATCTGCTGAGTTGACCAAAGGCCCGGGAAATCCTGCACAAAACAGAACATTACAACTAAATTTTTCTTCCATTAAAATGAAAGGGGTTGAAATGAGGTGAACTCCATTGTAAGCATTTAGTCCTCACCGTTAGATTTTTCTCTTAACATTAAGTTAATGTAAAAACAGAAAATTTATTCTTCGGTCAGGATTAGTTATGGAATTTTCTTGTCTAATCCATAGCTAAATCAGTGGCTTCAATTAACCTTCGTTGGAGTGACATTCTGCAACAAATTATAGTTTTCCTAATTAAATAAAGGATGATAATAAACTGACTGCCTTTAACAATGAGTCATTCCTGGCATAGTGAGCACTTACAGCTGTTATTCTTCAGTCAAATATCACCCAATATCAAACTAGGGTCGCTGTTATGCTTTAACAGGTAATACAATACTGCAGGTTTAAATTATGTTGAACAAAAAATAACAAATAAAAAGCAAATGGCTGAAAGTGAAAGATGCTAATTGATATTTATGTTAACACCATGCTGGTCAAAAGACAGTGAATTTTCATCAGCTGTTGTGAATCATGTAACACTTCATTAATGGTTTCAACAATAGAAATATAAAATGGAAACAGTGGCTAAGGTTCTTTAAGCACTCCTTTAAGCACTCCTGCCACAAGCCATACCTTAGAATTGAAGACAAAATGGTTTAGTAACTTGGTAAATACAATGGTAAATAAATTGCTTCTTTTTTGGTCTGGCTAAATTAAAGATGAACAAAATGAAGTCTTCTGTTTCGAAAAAAATGATTTGCTCAATTTCCAGTTTGCCCCCCTCTCCGTTGATGCTTTAGGTTTATTTTTATTGATATGAGACATCCTCCTTTACTTATCCTCAGTGAGTGTTCCACCTGTGAGAAAATATCATTTGACAGTGAGATTCATGATATAATATCCTTGATCACCAGATTTCCTCTTCAGTTGGAAATTGTAAGTGTCGAGATCAGGTAAAGACCAAATAAAGGTTGGTTGTAACCCTATCCCTGTCTGAACAATTCTTCGGCTCACATCATAAATCTTCCTGTTGGCTTGAATGGTCGGTCTTTTTTTTGGTTGGGTTGGTGAGAAGGTCAATGTTCTTGATCACTATGCAGTAGTTTCCTTGTGGAAGAACTCATGTGTACTCTTTGGGATCTGACCCAACTGCAACACTTCAACAACTGAGCGCACTTCCAGCATGCATTGTCAAACTCAAACATGGACAATGGTGCCTGAAGGGAAGTATTCAGACACTGACAAGCCCCATTGAAGTCTACTCCAGCAAGAACTCAACAAGAAAGAAATGGTGCTAGCAGAATACATGAAAGAAAAGATGAATACTGTGGAACCGTGATAAATGCTAGAATACCCATTGTATTCATCTCCCCCTTTATAGAACCTGCCTAATTTTCCTTTCAATTAATAAAAATACAACTTGTCTACTCAGTTTGTGAAGCTGGAAATACAACACAAAATCAACGAATGACTTTTAGACGAGGTGGGGAAAGCCAAGAGAATTGTGCTTAATGTCCTTATACTATAATTCATCAAATGTCTGGAAATAAGACATTTGTTTTTGCTTTCATTGCCCACCCAACGGTTTAGACTTGTTTTTATCAATGCCAGATAGGAAATTATCAGTATGAAATGACATGAGTCATATGGTGGGTTAAGCTGCAATGTTCACAAGTTATGAATCAGTGTTGCCACTTGTCTGAAATGAAGTGTATTGTTTTTCATTGTTAGGCTGACCTAAATCTGCTGTCAATTATGCAGATACTAGGAGATGACATGATCTTTAAATCTGAACTGACAGTTTAGGGTACAAAGAGAAGGCAGAAACCAATCTCCTGCAATTATGAGTTGATAACAACGAACAATAAAAATAATACTGCAGAGTTTAATATGACTATCAGCTCATATATATATTGTAGGATTGTCATTAAAAGTATAAAAGTGAAAATTAAAACCAAATAAAATGGTAAAGCATGTTCAGCAGACACCACAACAGACTGCATTATATGGAAATGTACTGTTTTATACCAAATTGTTCAGTAAAAAAAAAAGCAGAAATTTATAAAATATTTATTTTCAGCCAACAAAGTTTGAAAACGTGCTTCTTCATATCACATTAAGGCCAAATTCGAGAAGCTAAGGAGAAAATGAAATGCTCAAGATCCGAGCGAGTAAGGAGGTGGTTTTCAATGTTAACATCTTTAGTCTTTCCACAAACACACTGTGACTATAACATTTTTCTCTTTTAATTTAGGAGGCCCACAGAATTTAGCAAAATGAGCGGCGATATCTACATTAGTAACTGAGTGGGTATTTACAATTGAATATTTGACACATCCAACAAACTGATTTCAACAGAACAGCCGAGGTTATTTTGAAGTAAATACATCATTTACATTTGAAAGATAAGCAGAGTGGAAATGCCAGTCGTAATGAAAGACACTCTGCAGGCCTAAACACATGGAGCATGTAAAGTGACTTCTTTCAAATAATTATTCACTTTTCTAAAATAAAATGTTACACAAATAGAACAAAGGTTTTATTCATCTTAGGAAGAACTAAAAAGGAGCAATAGCCAATTTTGTAGCCCAATTTTTTTACAGACAGACCTATGTGTTTTAAATACTAATCTCCCATCACAATGCTTGTCCTGGGGACCATGAACTGTGGAACCATGCAATATAATTTATCTGTATTTAGATCAGTATGTTTGAGAATAGCAGGGACAACATAAGGATATAACATGTCAGGGCAGAATTAGATCAAGTCATACCTCTTCCATCATTCAATCGATGTAATAATTGGCATCTATCAGAAGATTAAGATTTACGGGATTAATAGTGACCTGGCTGTATGGATTTACAACTGGCTTACTGAAAGTAGACAGAGAATATTCAGGCTGGTGGTCTGTGATCAATGGAGTTTTACAGGGATCTGTGCTTGGACCCCTGCTGCTTGTGATATATATAAATGACCTGGCCATAAACCTAGATGGGTTGGTTAGTAAGTTTGCAGATGACCCCAAGATTGCTGGGGTCACAGACTGTGAGGACAGCTGTTAAAGTAAACAGCGGGATTATAGATCGATACAGAAATGAGCAGAGATATGGCAGATAGAGTTTAATCTGAGAAAATGTGAAACGTTTGGATAGGGACATGGATACGCAGGGAACAGAGGGATATGGATCATGTGCAGGCAGATAAGAGTGGGCCTTGGCATCATATCTGGCATCATGTCTTCCTAATTGAAGGAAGGATATGCTTGCTATTGAGGGAGTGCCGCGTAGGTTCACGAGGTTAATTCCCAGGATGGCGCGACTGTCATATGATGAAAGAATGAAGCGACTGGGCTTATATTCACTGGAATTTAGAAGGATGTGAGGGGATCTTATAGAAACATATAAAATTATTAAGGGATTGGACACGCTAGATGCAGGAAACATGTTCCGGATGTTGGGGGAGTCCAGAATCAGGGGCCACAGTTTAAGAATAAGGGGTAGGCCATTTAGAACTGAGATGATGAAAAATGTTTTCACACAGAGAGTTGTGAATTTGTGGCCGTTTCACTGGATGCATTCAAGAGCGAATCAAGGGGTATGGGGAGAAGGCAGGAACTGGGTACTGCTTGTAGATGATCAGCCATGATCAGATTGAATAGTGGTGCGAAGGACCGAATGACCTACTCCTGCACCTATTGTCTCTGTATCTATGTATCTATCACTTGGCAGGCTTTGGTCGGACTTCACTTCTCTTCCAGCTTTCTGCCCCCCCCCCCCCCCACCACCACAATCTGTCTAAAGAAGAGACCCAACCCGGAATGTCACCTATTCAGAGATGGTGCCTGACCTGTTAGGTTACTATCGCACTTTGTGTCTTTTTTTTCACTCACCAAATGCTGATTTACAGAAGGCAAGGCGAGATATCTCCAAACCTTAATGGCGAGAGGTGGTGTAAATTTGCATTAAGCTCCCTCTCGTTATGTTGGTGGGGAGTGGTGAAGAACAAGCCCCAAATAAACTGAGAAACCTTTAGATGTTAGCTAAATCATGCCTGTGGCTTTAATAGCTGTCAAAATTGTCAAAACATAATGACTATTCTTGGACATTTAAAACTATTCAAAGCCAATAAAAAACATTAAAAAAAATCAATTATTGAATATTGTTTTAAAATTTAAAAATAACTTAAAAATACATTAAAGCAAATAAAAACATTTAAACTGTAAAAAATATTTATAAACTCACTAAAATTTACTCTGGAACCTCACAGTTGTTCTTGGTTCTCTGTTCCTATGCCAGGTCTAATTGTTGCAGACGTTTTGGGTGAGTTCCCTTCCGTAAGTGCTGGGATCGAATGAGTGCGAGGTTGCAGCACTCTCACATCGATCCATCTGATTCCTCAATGAACTGTTACAGGACATATGGAAGCTCACAGAGATCCCGAATCCTGCAACACTTAAGTGGGGGAAATTCCAGCAGTTCTCCACAAACTAAGGCATTTCCCTCACAATATTGAGTCTGTTTACTCATGAATATGCAGGTGCACTTAAGAATAAATTAGATATTATGTTTTGCATTTTCATCAGAAAGATGTCTTCACTTAAATTAAAATTCCAAGTAATTTGGAACCTTATTTTGATTGGAGAACCACACGGGTTATATCTTTTAACGTTCAGCTGTTGTTCCAAATGTTTGATCACAGTTAAACATTGGTTTCATTTGGAAATTTCAGGTCAAGTCATTTTGCTCAACACATTTACAATAATATTAATAATTAACAGAGGATGTGTGGTTTATCAGTTCACATATTTTGATAATTCTGGTAGTTTCTGGTCCCCTATTCCCCTACTCAAGCACTAATTGATGCTTGTGCAGCTGAGATATTGGTGTCAATGGCCACTATCTGAATTGGTTCAAACTTTTCCAAATCTTTAATTTCATAATCCTTCCATTTGACCGTGTCTTTGGTTGTCAACTCTGTGAGAATGAAACCATACCTATTGTGGGGCTTAAAACAAAATCATTTCCAACATAGTATAAGCAAAGTACTGCAGGCGCAAGGAAAGAGATATATTGCTGAAGTAAGTCGGTGGGTCACATGGTCCTGCTTTGTGTGTGACTTTGGGCTGGTATCATGCATTTTATGCTCAATCATACATCCAAAATCTAAGATTTGCAAGCATGTATGTGGTTCCTGGGAAGGCCCTGTCCCACTTTCCCGAGTTACTCACAAATTCTCCCGGGTTTTCCCCTTGATTTGAACTCGGAGAATTACGGTAATAGCCAGCCATAGGTACTCAGGGCTATTTTTTTTACTCGTGGACATTTTTCAACATGCTGAAAAAAGTCCCGACTTACCTGATGCCCGGAGTACCTACGGCTGGCATTACGAGCCACTACGAAATATCTACGGACTCCTACGGCCTCCTACGGACTCGCTACGGACTCGCCACAGACATTCTCCGAGTTTGAATCAAGGGGAAAACTCGGGAGAATTTGTGAGTAACTCGAGGAAGTGGGACAGGGCCTTTAAGGTATATTTCCCCATGACAGCAATCAAAATTGGTAGAGTTATGCATTGTTAATTCAATATTCATTTTTAGCATTGGATAAGTTCTGACCTATTAGGTGACCATGAACTTTATGAAGAAACAAGGAACAGCAGATGCTGGTTTACAAAAAAAACTGCTGGTGTAACTCAGCGGGTCAGGCAGCATAAATGGGGAGTGTGGATAGGTGACATTTCGGGTCTGCACAAAATCTTTCTCCTATCTAAACAATACGTAATTTAATTTGTCAAAAGATGAAATATCATCAATCCTTGTTCTCCAGAGATATTGTCTGGCCCGTTGAGTTACCCCAGCGCTCTGTCTATTTTCATGTATTTTGTGGTTTGAGCTCAGTTTAGCAGGACCCCTCCCCACCCGCCAGAGTTTATAGTCCAATTTTGCCAAATAGGAAATTATTTTACAAGACCTGTCATTTTGTTTATTTGCTTGCAGTTCTTGAAAAGAGGCACATGTATTATTCTGAACCCCATCCTGGTCTTGTTTGGGTCCATTTCACAGTGAAGCCCATACAGTGGGAGATGTACTTTGACAATAGAGTTGAAGATGTGCCAGAATCAACACAACTGGGAGGACAGCTGGGAAGAGGAATGAGAAGCAAGAGTCCACCAAGTTTTAGTGTGTACAATGTGAAATTAAAAGGACTATATTTTCTTTCAGAAAAAAACCAACCTCAGTAGTGCAAAGCTTTCCTACCCCTTGAGGGTTAGAATTTTCATGAAATTTGAAGAACAGATGATAATGTAGCACATTTCAAAACCACCCAAAGCACTTCACAGCTTAGAGAGTACTTTGGACGAGTAACAATGCATAGAAAGTGCATCCAACAATATGTCTCCTGGTGATAATAAGACACTTTATTTTTGATGTTGACTGAAGGAAAAATATTGGATAGAGAAGTATGATAACTCCAGTGTTCTTCTTTGAAGTAAGTTTCACGGGGTCTTTTAGAGGGCAGTAAAATCATGCAGGCTGCATTATAACACCATTGTTCAGTCCATACTCTCACTTTAACACTCTATCCCCTCCGACCACGCTGTCTGTGGCTTCCTGCACAGTTTATTGAGGTCCACCTTAATCTTGGGGATCAACTTCACATCTTCCATCTCGGCATGTTGGAGCACTGGAAATCAACATTGTATTCAACTGTTTCGGATAGCTCACTTTTCCTATTTATGTCATTATTTTTTTTGTCACATATGCCAGGGTGCAATGAAATTCCTTGTTTGCATAGAGTAAGCAGTATCTATCTATCTATCTATCTATCTATCTATCTATCTATCTATCTATCTATCTATCTATCTATCTATCTATCTATCTATCTATCTATCTATCTATCTATCTATCTATCTATCTATCTATCTAAAACTGATCTTGTTATCTTCCGGTTTGTGTGGTCTTTCTATTAGCGCAAAAACGGTTTGCGATAGCACTGCGATTTTTCGCCAGTTCACACACCGTTCTCCTGTGCTGCGATTACACAAAGATTCGTTCTGATCGGTTGAATGTTGTAAAAGTTAGCAAGGTTTAAAAATCTTTAAAACTGCGTGCGCATAGATCGGTCTCTCCTCCTGCTGTTCAGCACCTCGTGGATTAACCTCTTCCCCTGTCACTCACCGGGACGGTCCGCCCCTTCCCGCCATCGCGTCATTACTAGAGCTGAGGATCGCCGGTGGAGGTTTACCAAAACTGGACACAATTTTCGGACCTTTGTACTTAGGATTTCGAACAGCCCAGCCCCGAGCATCCCCGCGTCGAGCAGCCCGCCCCGAGCACCCCAGCACCAAGCATTAGCCCAGCGTCAGAGCCACCCGCGTCGGAGACGCAGCCCAGCCCAGCGCGTCGGAGCCCCAGCCCAGCCAGTCTATGTAAGTCCCAGGAAACCCAGCCCCATAGCCAGCCCAGCCCAACATCCCAGCCCAGACCCGAGCCCAGCCAAGCGTCGAGCAGCCCAGCGTCAGAAACCCCCCAGCCCAGCATCGGCGACCCAGCCCAGCTCAGAGTCGGAGACCCAGCCCAGCATCGGGGACCCAGCCCAGCCCATCAATCGTAGACCCAGCCCGGCCCAGAGCATCGGCGACCCCAGCCCAGCATTCGGCGACCCCCCAGTGTCCCAGCCCCACCCACCAGCATCGGCGACCCAGCCAGCCCAGCTTTGTCGGGATGGTCGCCGATTACGCCAAATGGAAAGCGGAGACTCTAATCCCGGCGGAGGAGAACGACCTGCAACCAGCACCCACTGTGAGTCCCCATCGCACCGCCAATTCCAGGTACTGCCCCTCTGGTCACCTTCGCTGGCTCCTCCCCCCCCTCACCCCCCATTGATACCCCCCTCCCACTCTGCTCACCCGAGCTAAGCCCCCCTCCCCCCCCACCCCCATCCCCCATCCCATACCCCCCCCGCCCCACCCACATACCCCCCCAGCCCACATCCCACCCCACTCCCTTCCCCTCCATGGCCACACCCCCTCGCCCACCCAGGGAAATGAGCCGCACCTGCGCAGTTAGGGGCTATGGGTGTGTGGTGGAATATTGCGTTGGGGGAACGGTTTGCGTTGGGGGAATGGGTGAGTGGTGGAATATTGTGTTGGGGAATGGGTTGGGTTGGGAGACCAGCCTCCCGTGTGACTGGGCCCAACGGGTCCAACTTAGTCTAGTACATGATAAAGATGATAACGATAATGATGGTAGCAACAATAGATACAATGACAAATGCAAGACAACAGAAAGCTGCAAAGATTGCAGTGCAATCTGCAGTAGTCCAAAAAATGATGACGTGCAATAATGGAGTAACCAAATGAGGTAGAGTTCAGAGTGAAAGAACATGGTAGTATCTCCAGGTAGGGGATGGAGGGTGAAAGAGATGATTGGTTCAGGAAAATGATAGCAGTGGGGACGAAGATGTTTGTAAGTCTGGATATCCAGGCTTTTAAGCTCCTGTATCTTCTCCCGGAAGATAGAAGAGAGAAAAGGGACTGGCCAGTATAATCCAGCAGGCATCCTGATGTAACACACCATGAAGATGGACTGGATGGAAGGAAGTGACGAGCCTGTAATAGACTGAGATGTGCTCATCGCTCTCTACCAATTCAGGTGATTAATAGCAGAGAAGTTGCTATTACAGGCTGAGATACATACCGTCAGAATAATGTCTATAGTCTAGAAGTGGTTCAAAGGTATCCTCGTGGGCATGCCAAATCTCCCTTGGCGCCTATGAAAGTAAATATGCGCTCTATTGATCACGGCATCAGAGTGAAGAGACGAGGTTGGGTTGTGAGTAATATGCATGCCTGGCAATTTGAAGCTGTCAATTATCTTTACAGCAGCTCCATTAATGAGGACTGGGTTCTGTTTACCTCACACCCCTCCCTGACTCCACTTCCTGAGGTCAATACAAACTCTTTCTTCGTGCTAATGCTAAGTGTTAGGTTGTTGCTCTGACACTATGACACAAGGACCCTGATCTCATTTTCGTACTCCATCTCATCATTGTTGATCTGGTTAAAAAGAGTGATTACATTGGCTAACTTAGAGATTGAGTTGGCACATAAACAGATTCTAAGTCCTATGATACATCCAAACAGTCATGGGTGTACAGGAGGTAGAGCAGGGGACTGAGCACACAATCTTAATGAGCACGAGTTTGAGGGGCAGAGAATCATATCATACAGAATGGAATCTATGGAATTGTGATGGTTTTCAGGCCCTATGACAGTCGCCTGGCATCCACTTGATTGAATTGAGCCTCTATCTTGCTTTGGGATTCTGTCTTAGTATCCCTGGTAGCCTTATGGAGATCATACTTGGCTTTCTTGTACAGCATAGGGTCATCCTTCTTGAAATCCTTAGACCTGGATCTTAGCTGAGATGAATCTCCCTGTTTGTCCAAGATTTCTGGTGTAGATTATACATCTGTAATATAAATGCAATTATTCTGTCTCCACAGACAATGCCTGGTAAGTTGGACATTTCCAATGTTCACCTTTGGCTTCAACTTTCAGCAACACTCTGACCCTTCTCTCTCTTTCTCTTTTCCTAACTTCCTATATTAATGTAGAATCAAAAAGCTTCATAAACCTTGTGGAACCCCAGCCTCACCCTATCAGAGCTATTCACTATATCCCATCACCCCACTCCCACCCCAAACGAAGAAGAAGAAGAAGAAGAAGAAGAAGAAGAAGAAGAAGAAGAAGAAGAAGAAGAAGAAGAAGAAGAAGAAGAAGAAGAAGAAGAAGAAGAAGAAGAAGAAGAAGAAGAAGAAGAAGAAGAAGAAGAAGAAGAAGAAGAAGAAGAAGAAGAAGAAGAAGAAGAAGAAGAAGAAGAAGAAGAAGAAGAAGAAGAATCTGTTTCCTCACTTTCTCAGGCAATTTGTTAGAAAGGTGATCATGGAAACGCGCAGGAGAGGCAACAGGGATTAAATGGCTCTGGCAGTTCATACAAGGTCACATGGCAAAGAACTAAGAGAGGTGAGCTGTGTAACGGGAAGACTGACTAAAGAACATTTCCTATAACTTAAATATTTTTAAAGGCCTATGACAAATCATTGGCAGGAGCAGTGTGCAGATGTTAATAGATGTTTTTATTTTAATGACGCTTCCAATTCCAATGCCAGTTTTCCTTCTGAAGGCTTCCTTAATTTTCACTGTAAAAAGAAATGCTTCAATCAGACGTCACAAAGAACATTTAATTTGAATTTTCAATTAAATTAATTATATTCTGAAATTCATATAATCCCCCACAGTTTTTATTCAATGTTCTTTGTTCCCAATTACATATTCACCATTACACTACATCATTCTTTTTTTCGGAAAGAAGATGACCTTACCTGTAATCAGAGTCTACATTGATGATGAAGATGTGGGGATAAACACTCCCAGCTACCCAATGACTGGGATGGAGATCTTGCCCTAATTGGGGGAGTAAATAAGTAGATACTCGGAAAGATTGTCTCACACACCAAGGCGCTTGGTCTGAATCTAGCCAGAGAATGGGAAAGGTGTTGCACACTGTTACAATAAAGAAAGAGAAGAATTAGGGGAAAAGGGAAACTTGTTAATTTTTACAAGTTATCTGAGGGAGGGGCACACCGCCATTTGCAAAGGAACTCAATTCCTTCTGGGATCTATTAAAATTTCCCAGTGCAGTGGTGGGCCTTTGTGAGTCATTGAGCAAAAATTCCCACCCTACCCTCATTGCAATTTCTAAAGAAACTCACACAGAGCCGGTCTGGCAGGACCACTCTAAGTTTCAGTTTGCAATTCATTCAACCTCTGCTCGAACATTCATTCACATTTCAGAGCCACCACAAGCAAATACCTTCACAAACACAACTCAAGCCTCCAAGGTCCTTCCATGATCACGTGAAATCAAAGTACATTTTAATGGAACAAAGGAATTCTCTGCCACAGAAGGTAGTTGAGGCCAGAAGGTAGTTGAGGCCAGTTCATTGGCTATATTTAAGAGGGAGTTAGATGTGGCCTTTGTGGCTAAAGGGATCAGGGGGTATGGAGAGAAGGCAGGTACAGGATACTGAGTTGGATGATCAGCCATGATCATATTGAATGGCGGTGCAGGCTCGAAGGGCCGAATGGTCTACTCCTGCACCTAATTTCTATGTTTCCAATTCAAGTGGAGGAACTGGGCAATTCAGGCTGAGGAATGGTTGACATTTTGGGTCGAAACTCTGCATCAGGACTGAGAATGTTAATAAGAAAGAGCAGTATAAAGAGGTGATAGAAGAGGATGTACAGGGACTGGCAGACGAATAGTTTAACCAGGTGAGGTAAGAAGGATGTAATAACAAGGAACTGCAGATGCTGATTTACAGTGCATTCAGAAAGTATTCAGACTCCTTCACTTTTTCCACATTGTGTTGTTACAGCCTTATTTTAAAATGGATTCCTTTTTTTTTTTATCATCAATCTACACACAATACCCCAGAATGAAGAAGTGAAAACAGGTGTTTAGAAATGTTTGCAAAGTAATTAAAAATAAAATAACTGAAATATCACATTTACATAAGTATTCAGACCCATTGCTATGACACTCAAAATTGAGCTTAGGTTCATCCTGTTTCCATTGATTATCCTTGAGATGTTTCTACAACTTGATTGGATTTCACCAGTAGTAAATTAAATTGATTGGATATGATCTGGAAAGGCACACACCTGTCTAAATAAGGTCCCACAGTTGACAGTGCATGTCAGAGCAAAAACCAAGCCATGAAGATGAAGGAATTGTCCATAGACCTCCGAGACAGGATTGTGTCGAGACAAAGATCTGGGGAAGGGTATAAAACAGTTTCTGCAGCATTGCAGATCCCGAAGAGCATAGTGGCCTCCGTCATTCTTAAATGGAAGAACTTTGGAATCATCAGGACTCTTCATAGAGCTGGTCGCCCGGCCAAACTAAGCAATCGGGGGAGAAGGGCCTTGGTCAGGGAGGTGACCAAGAACCCGATAGTCACTCTGACAGAGCTCCAGAGTTCCTCTGTGGAGATGGGAGAACCTTCCAGAGGAACAACTATACCTGCAGCACTCCACCAATCAGACGGAAGCCACTCCTCAGTAAAAGGCACATGACAGCCCACTTGGAGTTTGCCAAAAGGCACCTAAAGGACAATCAGACCATGAGAAACAAGATCCTCTGGTCTGATGAAACCAAGATTAAACTCTTTGGCCTGAATGTCAAGCATCCCTCTGGAGGAAACCAGGCACCGCTCATCACCTGACCAATACCATACCTACCATGAAGCATGGTGGTGGCAGCTTCATGCTGTGGGGATGTTTTTCAGTGGCAAGAACTGGGACTAGTCAGGATTGAGGGAAAGATGAACGGAGCAAAGTACAGAGAGATCCTTGATGAAAACCTGCTCCAGAGCGTTCTGGACCTCAGACTGGGGCAGAGGTTCACCATCCAACAGGACAATGACCCTAAGCACACAGGAGTGGTTTCATGACAAGTCTGTGAATGTCCTTGAGTGGCCCAGCCAGAGCCCGGACTTGAACCAGATCGAACATCTTTGGAGGGAATTGAAAATAGCTGTGCATCGATGCTCCCCATCCAACCTGACAGAGCATGAGAGGATCTGCAGAGAAGAATGGGAGAAATTACCCAAATACAGGTGTGCTAAGCTTGTAGCGTCAGACCCAAGAAGACTTGAGGCTGTAATCGCTGCCAACGTAGCCCCTACAAAGTACTGAGTAAAGGGTCTGAATACTTATGTAGCAATGTTACAAAATTTTGAGATTTAAAAAATCAAGTCTGTAATTTATCCCATCAGATAAAGCATAAAAAGAAGTTTAATTTGACACCTAATTCACTTTCATATCTCAAGTATTTAAAAAGTTATGGCCATTTTCATACTCGGAAATTAGCATCTTGTTCCCTATTGATTTTCTATGGACATAACAAAAAAGCTGTGATCGCGTGCTGTCAAAAGGCCATAACCTTCTTAAAAATTAAGAGAACTGAATGAAATTTTCAGTTATCGTAGATTGAACCATTCTGAAACAAACATAAAATAATCTAACTTGGATGACCTGAAATTAAAGCATATAATTAGTTAGTTACCCAAGTGTAGCAAATTTCAAACTTCAATTACTAGATCTAAACATCTATCCATTTCTTAATAAATGATTAACGTTTTTAAATAGCCCAAGTGTCCAAATAATATTCATAAATAATTCACAATAAAACATGATTTTAAAATCTCATTTACATTAATTTATAGGCCAAATGGAAGGAATTTAGTGTTTAATTGCTGTAAATTAAAGTCTATTTTAAATCAGCTTTCTAGTGGGATCCTGTGAACGCGCTGGTTTAGAACGTTCACATTGCAGTGGATTTGTGCCCTCAAATGCCCAGAAAAATACTGTGGGATATAAAGAGCCCAAAATGAGCTACTCGCTATAGAAAACTTTATATACAGGGTTCTTAAGAAGCCCCTTTTAATGTAAAAATAAGGTACATACCTTTAATTGTTTGCTTTATAAAACCCTGGGGCTGCGAGAGGTCGCGGGTTTAGAGAGTGATTTTTAAACTACTATAACTATTATACAAGTCCATAAAAACTAATAATACCTTTTGCGACGGGGTCTTTCAGCGATTTTTCGTTAATGATTTACTAGGCAGAACATTTTCAATTGCAACAGCCTAGTAAAAATCGCGTTTTAAACCCGCCCCCTCTAAACAGCGCCAATATCACGCACACGGGCTGGGGCAGATTCTCAACGACGATTCAGGTAGGCTTTACAACATACCTAACATGTAAATGTGATGTTTCAGATATTTCTTTTTCATTACCTTGCAAAAATTTCTAAACACCTGTTTTTGTTTTTTTTATTATGATAAATTATTATGATAAATTATGATAAGATTGATGATAAAAAATGAATTAATCCATTTTAGAATAAGGCTGTTAACGTAACAAAATGTGGAAAAAGTGAAGGGGTCTGAATACTTTCTGAATGCACTGTATACCAGAGATAGACAGAAAATGCTGGAGTAACTCAGCAGGTCAGGCAGCATCTCTGGCAAAAATGGATAGGTGACTTATTGGGTCGGGACCCTTCTTCACCTCCATCTTCTCCAGAGATGCTGCCTGACCTGCTGGGTTACTCCAGCATTTTCTGTCTTTCTGAGGTGAGAAAGAGCCAGGTAGAAGAGGTGGTGAGTGGAGTGAAGAGAATGCAACTGATAGTATAGTATAGTATAGTATAGTATAGTATAGTATAGTATAGTATAGTATAGTATAGTATAGTATAGTAGTATAGTATATCTTTATTGTCATTTTCCTGAGTACAGGTGCACAACCTTTTATCCGACAGCCTTGGGACCAGACACTTTTCGTAATTCAGAATTTGTCGGTCTTCGGAATGGATTTATTTTTGCGTAGATTTTAATGTCTGGCTCAGTGGTAGAGTGCTCGGCTCGTATCCGCAAGGTCGCGAATTTGCGCCTTGATCCCGGCAGTTCCTCGGTCGCGAGTTTGAGTCTTCAATGCCGTTTTTTCTTGCAGAATAAATGTCTGTATGAAATGCAGTGTAGGAGAGGTGTACTGACTGTGTGGGCAGAACTTTGGAAGTGATTGCCCACCAGTCTAAAAAGCCGCTGTATCTCCCTGTCCCTGGGATAGCAGGGGGCGATCAAACAGCACAATACCCCCCTCCCCCTCCAACTCCAGAGGAATCCTCTCCCCGATGGGCCGCTACGGCGACAAGTGGCAGTTCGCCCACAGCCCGAGTTGCGCCAACCCAAGAACAAGACACCATCAGCTTCTGCCCCTACGTGTTCCTCTGGAGTTGGAGCGGGGCTGGGCTGGAGTTGCTGCTGACTGTGGGTCTCTGGGATCTCCGTGCTTGCAGTGCGTCTGGGGGTCGCTGTCCCGTTGGTCCTGACGTCTCCGGCCACCTCGCTGGACTGGAGCTGAGACTGGGAACTGTACCGCCCTTGCCCCCTCCCTCTGCAACTGCAAACAACCCCACTCTCCTGCAAGGGCGGTACAGTTCCCGGAGGATAGCAGGTGTCCGGAGACGTCAGGACCAACAGGAACCCGCTCCCCGATGGGCCCCTACGACGCCCCGAGCTGCGCCCCGTCATCCGCAACCCAGGTTCCTCTGTAGTTGGAGCGGGGCTGGGCTGCTGTTGGCTGTGGGTCTCTGGGTTCTCCATGCTTGCGGTGGGCCTGGTGGTCGACGTCCAATTGGTCCTGACGTCTCCGGTGACTGCACTGCGTGCTGGCTGCCTTCGCCGACGTGAAGACAGTGCAAAGCCCCCGCGCCGGTGCAATGGGCGGTGAGTTGGAGAGGGGAGCGATGGGGTCACACACATGGCCGGGGAGCAGAGGGGTGTAGGTGGGGTGAAACTGAAGGGAGCGACAATCTGCTGCTGCCTGCCCGCCGAGTTAAAAGGTTTCCACGCAAGACTCACGATACACTGTGTATCTAGTCTACCGTGGGAATTTTTTTTAACTCAGCGGGCAGGCAGCAGCATATTGTCAATTATTAACCCTCCCGCGCAATATACCCTCACCTTCTCTTTTATGAATGGGGATTTAGTTCCCCTTTCTTCGAGGACCGACCGGAGGTTCCGCTGTCACCTCTGTGGGCCGCCCTCCGTGAACGTTTTCAAGGACCTTTTTTCAAGGAATGAAACAAATGTCGCTATTCGGAGGTTTTCGTTATTTGGATCGTCGGATAAAAGGTTGTGCACCTGTACTTACATACCCAGAGGAAACAAAAAAACATTGCTCAACCAGTGTCCATTCAGTGTGCAGTAAAAAATAAATAGAAATAAAAATACATATATCATGAACAAATTAACACTCTACTCTCTACTAAACATCAACAGGCGTTCCGATCGACAGCTGCTGCAGTGTGTCCAGGTTGATGGTTGGTGCGCGATACTTTGGCAGGGGGCAAAGTCCGTTTATCAGTCTTATAGCCTGCGGGAAGAAGCTGAGGAGCATCCTGCTGGTTTTGCAGCTAATGCTCCTGTACCTCTTCCCAGATGGCAGGATGGAGAATGTGATGCGATGGGTGGTAGGGGTCTTTGATGATGGAGATGGCTCTGTTGATACATCGCTTCCTGTATATGTCCAGCAGGAAAGGGAGTGGAGCACCAATAATCCTGCTGGCGGTCCTCACAATCCTGTCTAGTTGGTGCCGTTTGTACTCCTTGCAGCTCCCGAACCAGGAAGTGATGCCGAATAAAGATAGAAAAAGATGACGCGGACAAAAAGGAAATTAGAGGAAAAAAGGTCAAAAAGTTAATATAGTGATGGGGGGGTGGGGGGGTGGAGGAGGGAGGGTGGTAATGATAGAAGATAGAAAATGATCCATGGAGACAAAAAAAAGCTGCAGATACTGGAATTTGATGTAAATATGTAGTCCTACTATCACCTGCCAGCCCTCAACTCACCACTCCCCTCACCTCTTCACACTGGCTATCTTCTCTCTGCAATCTCAATCCTTGTGTACGGTTTCGACGTGAAACGGAAATTCCTTTCCTTCCACAGGTGTTGCCTGCCCACTGAGTTCCTCCAGCAGTTTGTCTTTTGCTCCAGATTATAGCATTTGAATTCTCTTCTGCAGCCAATATTATCAAAGAACCACACCACCCTTGCTATGCTCTCATTTCACACCTTCCATCAGGACGAAGGTACAAGAGCCTGAAAACTGTGATCACCATGTTCAACATTGGCTACTTCACATAAATCATCAGATTACATGGAATTTATGAACATAATCTGAACATATGTAACATTTGTACAGTATGTTATCTGTACAGTATGTTACATATGTAATATGAACATATGTAACACCTGTACAGCACAGGAACGGGCCCTTCATAGAAACATAGAAAACAGGTGGAGGATGAGGCCATTCGGCCCTTCGAGCCAGCACCGCCATTCATTGTGATCATGGCTGATCGTTCCCTATCAATAACCCGTGCCTGCCTTCTCCCCATATCCCTTGACTCCACTAGCCCCTAGAGCTCGATCTAACTCTCTCTTAAATCCATCCAGTGACTTGGCCTCCACTGCCCTCTGTGGCAGGGAATTCCATAAATTCACAACTCTCTGGGTGAAAACGTTTTTTTTTTTTATCACCTCAGTCTTAAATGACCTCCCCTTCATTCTAAGACTGTGGCCCCTGGTTCTGGACTCACCCAACATTGGGAAAAATTTCCTGCATCCAGCTTGTCCAGTCCTTTTTATAATTTTATAAAATGTCTGTGCCGCCCATTATGCCAAGACCAACTCTTATCTTACAGCACAGAATCCATATCCCTCCATTCCCTGTATATCCATGTGCCAATCCAAAATTCTCTGAATTGCCACTATTGTATCTGCCCCTCTAGTATGCCCTCTAGTATTTGATAGGTTCTACCCAACCTATGCCTCTTATAAATTGTATATACTTTTATCAGGTCTCCCCGCTACCTCCAGCGTTACAGAGGGAACAATCCAAGTCTGTTCCCCATCTTGCAGCTAATACACCCTAATTCAGGCACCATTCTGGTAAACCTTCCCGCAAAAATGTCAGAAGATAAACACAAAATGCTGGAGTAACTCAGCAAGTCAGGTTGTATCTCTGGGGAATAGGAATAGGTGCTGTTTTGGGTCGAGACCCTTCTTCAGACTGAGAGTCAGGGGAAAGAGAAACTAGAGGTATGCAAAGGTACAGAATTTGGACTTTCCCACTTACAAGTGCTCCCAGCGTATCCTCCTCAGCTGGTGCCTCTGTAACGCTGGAGGTAGCGGGGAGACCTGATAAACGTAATTTGCCTTACTCCAATTTATTACCTTCCTGTAAGGTCCAGGCTTCTCCACATTCAAAATTGTGTTCAGTTCTGGGCACCATGTTATAGGAAAGATATTGTCAAGCTTGAAAGGATTCAGAAAATATTTACAAGGATGTTGACAGGACTAGAGGGTGTGAGCTATCGGGAGAGGGTGTGAGCTATAGGCTGGGTCTCTATTCCTTGGAGCCCAGGGAGGATGAGGGAAGATCTTATAGAGGTACAAAATCATGAGAGGAATAGATCGGGTCGATGCACAGAGTCTTTTGCCCAGAGTAGGGGAATCGAGGACCAGAGGACATAGATTCAAGGTGAAGGGGAAAAGATTTAATAGGAATCCGAGGGGTAACTTTTTCACACAAAGGGTGGTGGGTGTATGGAACAAGCTGCCAGAGGAGGTAGTTGAGGCTGGGATTATCCCATTGTTTAAGAAACGGTTAGACAGGTACATGGACAGGTATGGACTAAGCGCAGGCAAGTGGGTCTAATGTACCTGGGACATTGTTGGCCGGTGTAGATGAGTTGGGCCAAAGGGCCTGTTTCCACACCATGACTGTTTCCGCTCTATGACTCTAACCAATAGGTTCTGTCTAAAGAATGAATTTATAAGAAAGATTATTTACTCATTGACTGTGGGTAGATCACTGTTAATGAGCTGTAAAGTCACACAATTCTTTTAAAAAGAAACGCCATGTCGAGCACAGTCACTGGGAACAAGAGGGAATCTCCATTCACGTGGGAATAATGGAAGGCATAGATAGAGTGGATGTGGAAAGGATGTTTCCTCTAGTGAGGGAGTCTAAAACCAGAGATTATAGTCTCAGAATTAAAGGGCTCTCTTTTAGAAAGGGAGTGAGGAGGAACTTCTTTAGTCAGAGGGTAGTTAATATGTGGAACTCATTGCCACAGAGGGCTGTGGAGGCCAAGTCAGTGGATATTTTTAAGGCAGAGATAGACAAATTCTTGATTAGAACGGGTGTCAAGGGCTATGGGGAGAAGGCAGGAAAGTGGGATTAGGAGGCAAAGATCAGCCATGATTGATCATTATTGTTAGATTAGTTAGATGAGATTATTGTTGACTTCAGGCAGACCAGAGAAGGCAGTCATACCCCCATCCATATAAACGGGACTGAGGTGGAGCGCGTCTCCAGCTATAAATTCCTCGGAGTACATATCTCGGAGGATTTGTCCTGGTCCCTCAACACCTCCAAGCTGATCAAAAAGGCACAGCAGCGCCTTTACTTCCTGAGGAGGCTCAAGAAAGCCCACCTGTCCCCCCGGATCCTGACCAACTTTTACCGCTGTACCATAGAGAGTATCCTGACCACCTGCTTCACGGTATGGTACAGCAGCTGCACTGCTGCGGACAGGAAGGCACTACAACGGGTGGTGAAAACCGCGCAGCACATCATTGGTGCCCCGCTCCCTGCCATGGATGCCCTCCACCGAAATCGGTGTCTGAGACGGGCTGGGAAGATCATCAAAGACCCCTCACACCCCAACCATGGACTGTTTGCCCTCCTCCCATCAGGGAGGCGGTACAGGAGCCTCAGGTCACGTACTAGTAGGATGAGGAACAGCTTCTACAATAATACAATTACATTGCTGAACTCGGAGTCCCGCCGATAGATTTCTCCGGTCCCTCCGTCCCCATTGTTTAATTATTCTGTATTTTTTGATTATTCTGTATCTTCTCTCTATTTTATTTTTTTTATTTTTTAATCCACAACTACTACGGACTGACGCAAAACTGCATTTCGTTGTACTCATACTTGTATTTGTGCGATGACATTAAAGTTGAATTGAAGTGAATTGAATGGGCTGAATGGCTTAATTCTACTACTATAACTTGTGAACCTGAAGAAAATTGGAGGAAGATGGAGTTCTTGCTGAGAAGAGATGTGCGTGACCAAGTACCACTGCATGTGTGTTGCATAACTGGGCTACAATACTGAAGGCTTTGGAACCAGTGCATTTCTATCGGCAAAAATGTGTTGTGCAGATCTTTAATAAATGCACATGTCACCTGGTCGGAAAACAAAATCAAAAACTGAACCACAAACAGGAAGTGCCAAATGATTCTGTCTCAAGAATAAATGTATAAGAAATAATATTTATGCATAGAGCAGAGGTTCTTAATTTTTAGCGATGACAGTACACTGTACAGGGTGGGCATCCATTACTTTTTGGAAACAAAGCATTTTGTTTGATATTGTTACTGGCTTAAAGCAAATTATAAACTGGAGATAAGTTGTCAGCTCTAGATTGTTCTCAGTCCAGAGAACATCATCCAGCACTGAAATATGCGGTTAATATAGAGCTGCTGTTCCAGATCTCCTCGTAAATTAATTTAAAACAAAACATTAAAATGTAAATTAGCTTTAATGAATGTTGCAGGCAATTTGAATGCAGTTCAACTTCATTCACATTGAAGCAAAGCTGCAATGTATCCAGTCATGAAGCCAAAAATATTGTACATTGATATGTGACTGAGCTGTGAGCTTCCCATGCTGAAATGACAAGAGACTGAAATATCTGCTGAGTTAGTAGGGTGACCATGGAAATAAAATACAGAGGTCTAAATTACTCTGAAAATATCTGTGCAACCTTGTTTCACGCTGCTTGAATGTGCCGTCATTTAATTTGAAGCTACTAGCCTTTCTGTAGCTGAATGTTAAGAAAATGAATTGATTGTTCTGGCATACAGGATAAAATATAATCAAATAATCTGTTTGTGTGTTTCAGAGATCTAAATGACTGAGAATGGATCAGATACAAAGCAATCATGGCAAGGTAATCATTTTGAATTTCTATTCATGCCAATTTTTTATTGACTAACTAATTGTTTATTTTGTGCATTTTAATCAGTTAAAATTGGTCTTGGAAATACAATTCACCAATCTTTGAAACAAATATTATCACATTAATACACATTGCACAGTTTAGAATAGAACAAGACAATACATTGAGTATATTTATAAGCAATCATCTACAAATGTTGTGGGAAATAATTTTACATCATTACCAGTCTTTCACACACAATGGGATGTAATTTTGTAAGTTATTTTTTTGCAAGTACAAAACTTCCGTAAAACAAATTTCTGCATTTTCAAACCTGGGAAGATAAAAGCCTTAGCCTTTGTGAAACAATTCCTGAATCTGAGAAAGGAGAACAACACTTTCTTTAAAGAGCTGTAAGTAGAGGAAGGGAATTTATGGGCAGCTTTTAAGAGATGCCAAGCTTTTTTTCTGTTGCTTGTTTATTTCTATAATTTCCAGAAAATTACAACCATTTTTAACACATGTTGAATCCAGGAAATGTTGTAGGCTTTCCCAATTGCTCATGAATCAGCAAGATGGGAAAAGCAGAGGAAATGCAGGGAACGGCAATCCTTCCTATTTTAGTTTGTGGCTATAATGCTGCTGTCAGGAAGGGATTTCTAATTAGAAAAGTGAGTGCAGATGGCAGTCCAGAGTATTCTGAGAACATTTGCTCAATGATTAGCTGAAGGTTAGACTTAGTGGGTGGGCAGTATTGGCTCTCACTGTGCTTTCAAAGCATGGCTATTCATGGCCAGCCTCAGACAGTAACCAGTTTATTTATTTAAATAACAAACATCCAGCTCTGAAACAAGTGCAGCAGCAGAGGGCACATCCTGAATAGGATGAGACAGTGTCATTACTGCTGCCCACCCACGTAGCCTCAGACATGTTTCATAGGTGACTTGCAGCAAGGAAATGCCAATATACATTCACACATCGGCTCGAAAGAAATCACAAATGCCTGTTTTACCACAGTCAGTTCCTGTTCACTGAATGTCCTCACTGTTCTAATCGCTTTTGATAAATATTCACTTCAAAGGAATTCACACTGAAATATCAGTGTATGTTCTTTGGTAAACTAATACCCTTTGATTCTCTTTTTTTTTGCAATATTTCCTCCTTCTCATGAGCTAAGTCACAACATTCATGTTAACCTCTTTGTCAGGTTGACATGGAGCCTTTCATCCGAGTATTTCCAATATTTTATCCTGACCAAACCACCAAAAACTCAACTGCGGTTTGGGGGAAATACCCCACCTCCTCCTGTCGGAAATATTTCCTGCCAGAAGCCAGGACAGGTAAAGCTCTCACTCCCAGCAATGGAACCATGGATGTTTTGCAAGACGGGATTTGAAGGCTGGTATTTAATTACAGTCTAAAGATCTAACCTTCATTTTCAATGTTCTCGCACATAAAAGAGGATATTGAAAGGAAGATTATTGCAGAAATTCCAGAAGAGAGCCACAATGGTGTAGTTGATAGAGCCACTGCCTCACAGCACCAGATACCCAGGTTTGATCCTAATCTCGGGTACCATCTGAGTGGAGTTTGCAGGTTCCTCCTGTGACTGACATTTTCCTCCCACATCCTAAGACGTGTGGGTTGTAGATTAATTGGCCTCTTTAAATTGCGTAGTGGGTGGATGCAAAACATAGAAACATAGAAAATAGGTGCAGGAGTAGGCCATTCGGCCCTTCGAGCCTGCACCGCCATTCAATATGATCATGGCTGATCATCCAACTCAGTATCCTGTACCTGCCTTCTCTCCATACCCCCTGATCCCTTTAGCCACAAGGGCCACATCTAACTCCCTCTTAAATATAGCCAATGAACTGGCCTCAACTACCTTCTGTGGCAGTGAATTCCAGAGATTCACCACTCTTTGCGTGAAAAATGTTTTTCTCATCTCGGTCCTAAAAGATTTCCCCCTTATTCTTAAACTGTGACCCCTTGTTCTGGACTTCCCCAACATTGGGAACATTCTTCTGCATCTAGCCTATCCAACCCCTTAAGAATTTTGTAAGTTTCTATAAGATCCCCTCTCAATCTTCTAAATTCTAGTGAGTACAAGCCGAGTATATCCAGTGTTTCTTCATATGAAAGTCCTGACATCCCAGGAATCAGTGGTGAACCTTCTCTGTACTCCCTCTATGGCAAGAATGTCTTTCCTTAGATTAGGAGACCAAAACTGAACGCAATACTCCAGGTGTGGTCTCACTAAGACCCTGTACAACTGCAGTAGAACCTCTCTGCTCCTATACTCAAATCCGTTTGCTATGAATGCTAACATACCATTCACTTTCTTCACTGCCTGCTGCACCTGCATGCCTACTTTCAATGACTGGTGTACCATGACATCCAGGTCTCGTTGCATCTCCCCTTTCCCTAATCGGCCACCATTCAAATAATAGTCTACTTTCCTGTTTTTTGCCACCAAAGTGGATAACCTCACATTTATCCCCATTATACTGCATCTGCCATGCATTTGCCCACTCACCCAGCCTATCCAAGTCACCTTGCAGCCTCCTAGCATCCTCCTCACAGCTAACACTGCCCCCCAGCTTTGTGTCATCTGCAAACTTGGAGATGTTGCATTCAATTCCCTCGTCCAAATCATTAATGTTGGAAAAATACCAGAGTGACAAATATGGTGTTGCAGCATAACAACGTTACAGTTACAGGGAAAATGTGCAAGGTCGACAATGAGGTTGATTTGGAGATCGGGACCAAACCCTAGCTTATGGGAGTGCCATTCTGGAGTCCAATAACAATGGGGAAGAAGCTGTTCCTGAATATGACGGGACATGCTTTCAAGCTTTTTTATCTTCTGCTCAACAGGAGAGAGGAGAAGAGGGAATGTTTGGGATGAAAACGTTTCTTGATTATGGTGGTTAAAGGGTTCAATGATGCAATGGTTCTTTATTGTCACGTTTGCACAGCACAGTGAAATTCTTTTGCACAATTTTGGCGCCGTTTAAAACTATTTAAAAAAAAACAAAAACACAAACAATCCAAAGTCCATTCCGCATGTTGGAAGTGATGGAGAGCCCAGATCCGGGTAGCCTGCAAGCCAGTGACCCGACGAGACGCCCCTCTCCTCTGCTGACTGCCCCAATGTCCCAGGGGGCACCTCCTGCAGCTGGCCTTGCAGACACTGGAGGTAATACCCATCTGTTACCGGCCCACTCCTCACATCCATCACCGCCATTAACTCCCTCCACAACTCTCCCGTCTTCGGGACTTCCGAGCTTCCGTTGCTCGTGGCAGTTGGGTCTTTGTTCTCGTCGGCTCCGAGCCCGTTCTTGTTCCTCGTTCTCGGCGGTCACCACCCACCAGGCTCGCTCATGTTTGTGTCGGCCGTCGGCCAGGTCTGCTCTGGCTCTGCGCTGCCAGCCAGGCTGCTCTACAGAGACAGCATGAAGTGTAGATGGACTTCAAATTAAATAAACAAATTTTCATTTTGTTCGTTCGTTCGATCTTTCAAACGAATGAAATGAACGAGTACCATCAAGCCATTGGGATTTTCAATGTATTCTCCTCCTTTTGCCCTTTTCTGTTAGCAATGGCAATTCAGGAATATGAATTGATACTGAGCTTCCCAGGTGCCCTATCTTCATTTGCAAACCTACAAAATAACATTGGCAGGCTTTTTGATGATCGGGAGTTGCTGATAAAGGCACAGAAGTGTGCGCATTTCAACGGGTATGGGACTTGTGCCATGTCCATTTTCTGATTCAAGGGCATTTCCCAGCACAGCTGTGGGCCATTCAGTACCAGATTGGTTGATGCACTCATCCAGCTTGGGAACTGTTGAAAAAGCGTTTTACAATTCAGGAATTGATTTCTGAAAAATTATAGAAACATCACTGAATAAGATGCAATGTTAACACAGATCAGGTTTTGGATAAATGAACATAGGGACAGGATGGAGGGAGTATGGAATGAATGCTTGGCTCTCATTAAAATGTCATTGGTCTGTTTATAGAGAATGAGTGTAAAGAGGTCAAGGTTGGCTTGGTTATAGGAGGCAGAGGGATGGAGAATGGATAGTTTGTGTGAATGGAATCCTGTGACCAGTGCTATACCTCAACGATCGGTGCTGGGACTTTTCTGCTTCTAATATACATTTACTATTTGGATGTGAATGTAGGAGGTACCATTAATAGTTTGCAGATGATACCAAAAATGTTAGTGTTGTTGAAAGTAAGGAAAGTAGTCAGGCTATAGTCCGATATTGATCCATTGGTAAGATGGATATAGCAATGGCAGATGGAACTTAATCCTGATATGTTTTGCATTTTGACAGTGCTAATAAGGCCAGGATATGCAACATGAATGGTAAAATCCTAAGAGCTTTGGAAAACAGAAGGACCATGGTGTTCAAACATTCCTGAAGATGAGAGAAAAGGTAGATGTGGTAAGAAGCCATATGAGACACTAGCCTTCATTAGCCAGACCACAGGATACAAGAGCAGGGAGGTTACAGTGCAACTCTATAAAACCTTGGTTAGGCCGCAGGTGGAGTTCTGGGTGTCAGCTTGGAAGGAGGTGATTATGTTAGAAAGAATGCAAAGGAGATTCACATGTGGGCATGAGAGGCTGCATGGCCAATCTGGTTCATTTTTCTAAATGTTCTGATAAGATCATAACTACCATTCCTATTTTCCCAGCATCAAGTTCTGGTTTCCATTTACTGTATACTCCTCCAGAGCCAATTTTGATTTATTTGCTTGTCCCTTTGCCTTGCCTTGCCCTCAGCCTCCTTTGTCACTGCTCTCCTGTCTCATCCATAATCACCCTTTTGTTCGTTCTTCTTTTCCCTCTTATCTATGCAACCTATGCACCGGCTGAACAATTGTCTCCAATGTATTCCAGTTGTGAATCACAGACTTTAAGCAGCAACTTTAACTTATTTCCCTCTGAACACATGCTTCTCAATATTTCCAGCCATTTTCTTTTTATCTCAGCTATGCATCATCTGCAGTGTTATACTGAGACAAAACCTTTTGTTTCTGTTATCTTTGCTTCCCCAGAACTCTGAAATGGCAAGATGGTGGGAATAACCTCCTCCATAGGAGGAAGGGATCTTTGTTTTTTAGTATTTGTCAGTTGAGATCACTTTAATTTTGTTTAAAATGTATTCCCATTTCAGTAGTTTGGCATCACGAACAGGCCTGCATTTATTACCTGTTCCTGATTGCCCTTGCAAAGATAGCGGTGAGCAGCCTTCTTGAGATGCTTCAGGCTATCTAGTTAAGATACTCTTAAATACTATTCAATAGAGCTCCATGATTTAGTCCCAGTGATAATGAAGGAACCTACATAAATATCCAAGGCAGGATAGGTTTCATTTTGGGGAGTCTTACAGTTTCCCAAACACCTCAAACTCGTGTTGTGCTTGGTAGTAGTGGTCCTGGGTTTGTTAGATAGTGTTGGAGTAGCCCAGGTGAGTCAATGCAGTGCATTTTGTAGACAGCACACACTGTAGTCACTGTAGGCCAAAGGTGAAGGCAATGAATGTGGTGGTGGAATGGGTGCCAATCGAGGGGGCTCCTTGACAGTCTTGACCTTCCTGAATACATCAGCCTCTTACTTTAGACTTAGGACTTTAGAGATATAGCATGGAAACAGGCCCTTCAGCCCACGGAGTCCGCTCCAACCTGTGATCACCCCGTACACTAGCATTATCCGACAATTTACAATTTTACCAAAGCCAAATAGCCAACAAACCTGTATGCCTTTGGAGTGTGGGAGGAAACTGGAGCATCCGGAGAAAACCCACGTGGGCACCTGGAGAATGTACAAACTCTGTACAGACTGCACTTGTAGTCAGGATTGAACCCAGATTTGTGGCGCGGTAAGGCAGCAACCCTGTAGGTGTATCACGATGCCACCCTTTCTGTTCCGTCCTGTCTTATTCCTGATGTGTCATGTAGATGATGAAAAGATAGTATGGTGTCAGGTGGAGCATCTCTTGATACCCTGTCTCTGACTGCTCCCGTCCTCATGTATTTAAGCAGCTGTCACAGTTTAGCTTCTGGTTCATGTTGACCCCCAAGGATACGAATGGTTGGCATTCAGCGATGAGAAAAGCCTCGAATAACAGGGTTAGATTCTCTCAGCGATGATCATTGCCTGCCATTTTTATGATGCTACTTGCCATTTATCAGCTCTTGCCAACACATTGATTTTTATGTGTTTTTCTTTTGAATACAGAACAGCAAATGGAAGATATTATAAGAATATGCACAATGACAACCAAATAACCAAATAATCACTATACAAACCAAACTGTGCATCAGTAATGATGAGATTTTGTCATGCCACAATTAATGAATTGGTGTATGAATTTCTTGGGCAGTAACTGCACAGTGGTGCAGTGATTATAACTGCACTGGTGCTGCCTTACAGTGCCAGACCTAGGTTCGACCCTCACTGCAGGTGTTTGTTTGTACGGAGTTTGTACATTCTCCCCATGACCTGCTTTTTCTCCGGGATCACCAGTTTCCTCCCACACTCCAAAAAACAATAGCTATGTAGGCTAATTGGCTTTGTATATTTATAAATTGTCCTCCGTGGGTGTAGGATAGTGTTAGAGTGCGGGGATCATTGGTCGTCGCAGACTCGGTGGGCCGAAGGGCCTTTTTCCACGCTGTATCTCTAAACTAAACTAAACTGTGATCAATTCCAGATTGCATACTAAATGTCTGCCTCACATGGCCGGGAATGCAAGTAAAGCACATGTCTGAGGACTTCCAATGGGTGGTTATTTGCATCTGGAGATGGCTGACAGACAATATTTCTTAAGCTCGGCCTTTTGCCCTGGTAAATGGTATTATTTGTAACCTTATCCTGCCACAATATTGCTGCCCTGCTTCCTGTCTCAGCCCTATAGACATGGTATGCACAGCTGAGCCACACTGCCATCTCCTGACGAGCAAAATCTACTGCTATCCTCTGGGGAAGAAGCCCTAGAATGTCAAAAAGACTCGCCTTCCTCTCAACTAACTCATGCGGCACAATGCCTACCTGTCACGGAATCCATTTTGTCCCTTGGCATTGCCAATTCCTTCTCAAAGTGGGCAACAGCCAATTTATGTGAAGCAGCTCTTTCCCATCTTGACAAAGGCAGCCAAGATTTTCAAATCATGAACAACCTGTTAAAGGCATAAATTTATCTATAAATGTGGCAACTGATGTTTACATGACGTATGTAGTAAAATTTCAGATACCTACTATTTTTTAATTCTCCGTTAAGCTTTTGGACTAAAACCGCACTCAAGCTTCATGTTAATAAGTTAACCACAGAAGATGCTGAATGTTGGTTCCATCTTCAATCCAATTCCACTGCACAAGAAATGCAAAACTGCCTCCTGAATTCTATCATCCAGTTTTCCTAACAATTCAACATGAGATGTCTTTTCATTGACCAGCTATTGATCTTTTCACACATCAAGCCTTCTAAGGAGGAGTTCACTGTAACTGCTGTCCTGCTGTACGTGTGTGGCTACTGCCAGGTCAGTACATTGTGAACCGCACACACACACACACACACACACACACACACACACACACACACACACTCACACACACACACACACACACACACACACACACACACACACACACACACACACCACACACACACACACACACACACACACACACACACACACACACACACACACACACACACACACACACACACACACACACACACACACACACACCACACACACACACACACACACACACACACACACACACACACACACACACTCACACACACACACACCACACACACACACACACACACACACACACACACACACACACACACACACACACACACACACACACACACACACACACACACACACACACACACACACACACACACACACACACACACATTATACACTGTATGTTAATATAGCCAGGATTAGATCAATCTGTACTACAATTGGAAGAGCAGATTATTGACAATGAGAGAGAAATAGAGGAATGTGAGTTGCAATATAAAGGAACACAGTCAATTCAGTCCTTTATTTCTATACACAAAAGTTTCCAAGCTAGGATGTTAAAATTCAGGTGCTATCATCCATTCTACTGAGATCTTGATTAGTTGGGCAAGTGGCCAGAGGAATGGTTAATGGAGTTTAATGCAGATAAATGTAAGGTGTTGTATTTTGGGAAGTGAGGTGTTTTTTGTGGGACCTTCATAGTAAATGGCAGGACTCTGGGAAGTATTGTGGAGCAGAGGGATCTAGGAATGCAGGAACGTAGTTCCTTGAAAGTTGTATCGCAGGTAGATAAGATGATCAAGAAGGCTTTCGGCACATTGGCCTTCACAGGGTAAGGTATTGTGTATAGAAGTTGTGATATTATGATGCAGCTGGAGTATTGTGTTCATTTTTTGGTCACCTTGCTGTTGTTAAGCTGGAAAGAGTGCAGAGAGATTTATGAGAATGTTGCCAGGATTTGAGGGCCTGAGCTAAAAGGAGAGGTTGGGCAGGGTCGGACTGAATCCTTTAGATCATTGGAGGATGAGCGGTGATCTTGCAGAGATGTTTAATATCATGAGGGGAATAGAGAGGGTAGATGCACAGAGTCTTTTACCCAATGTATGGGAATCAAGAACCAGAGGACATAGATTTGTTGAGTGGTAAAGATTTAATAGGAATCTGAGAGGCAGCCTTTTTACGCAGACAGTGGTGGGTATGTGGAATGAGCTGCCAAACGAGGTAGTTGCACATAGAAACTACATTTAAAAGTCATTTGGACAAGAACATGGAAAGGAAAGAGTTAGATATGGGTCAAAAGCAGGCGAGGGGCTAGTGTAGATGGGGCACCTTGGTTGGCGTGGGTAAGTTGGGGCAAGGTTCCATGCTGTATGAATCTATAACTCTATGTATCTTTCCATTGGCAGGATGCAAAATTTTCAGGAAAAATTAGAAAGCTTGCCAATGCCACAGGTAACTTTAGACGGGAAATGTATATTGTGTTTATTTGTTCACAGGGTGTGACTATTGCCAGCAAGACCAGTATTTATTGTCCGTACCCACTTGCTCCTTGAATCTGCGGTAACAGAGGAGTCGCCTTGCTCTGCCGCAGGGAAAGTAATCACCAGGGTCCTCCGCAACAAATTACTACCGATTCTTCTTAAGTTATTACACAGCGTAACTGGTAAGTAAAATCCCAGCAGATCATTAGCCCTGTCAGCAAGGATGAAAAATCCCCTCGTAAGTCAACAGCACTAAAGAGTTTCTAATCCGTGGGCATCAAGGAGACGTCCTTGACTGTTGCGTTTTCCATTATGCTTGATAAGAGATACCCCAAATGTTTGTCTAATTCTGCAAAGAAAAGTGTGGAAATTAAAAACTATGAGAGAGTAGTGCAAGGTTCTGTTTTAAATAACGTTCCCCACCCCGTCCTCCTCCATCACAGTCATTCCTCCTTCTCACAGTTTTAACAAGACGGGACAAAGTCTCTGTTTCTGATTCCGGCAAACAATATGTGTGCACTAGGGTCCACACAGCAGGTGTTGACTTGTTCTGCATTGTGCAGCAGAAACACGTACAGTTCAGAAAGCAGATGAGTTCTCCCAAGTCAATTGACTCACTGAGTCGGTATGGAACAGCAATCTTTCCCTCACCATCACACTGCCCCATCCCCCACTCCACCTCCCGACTCTCTACTTTCAGGCTATTGCTATTCGGAGCTCCTCGGAGGCATCTGAAAGTCATTCTACTGGGTGGTATAGGGGGTGGGGGCAACATCTGCTTGAGTTGCAGATAAAGTGGCCTCATAACATCAACCCCCCCATCACTAACTCTCTGGGGTTGCACAGTATGGATCATCCTTTAATTCACAAAAGCTCCCAAGTCCTGGCAACCAGCGTTTCTTTCATATGTAAACAAAGAGAAAATAATGTTTATGTTGTTTTCTTCAATCATTCTGTGAAGATGTATTTCAATACTGCGTTAATTTAGAGTTTTGTGTTCAATGTACATCGTCCTCTTATGGGCCTGTCCCACTTTGGCGATTTTTTAGGCAACTACAGACGACTAGTTTGTCGCCACATGTTCGCCAGTGGTCACCGGTAGTAGCCTCCTCAGCCGTGCAAAAAGACGTAGCATCTTTCTGGTAGCCGCTAAATTTTCAACATGTTGAAAAGTTTTTGGTGACAGTGGGTTTGACGCCAATGAGTGTAGCTTGACTTCTCCTGACGTAGGTGCTGTCGTAGGTTGGCGCCAGGATTACGTAGGTTGTTGTCAGTTTTTCGGCGACCTGCTACAACTATGACAGTCGCCGGCAGTTGCCTAAAAAATCACCGTCGGACAGGCCCATTAGTTTAATAACTGGTCCATCTTGTAGTGGGGGAACTACATTTGAACACTGGAGAGTGAAGGGGGATAGGTGGTGGCCTTTCACCTCAGTTTCAATTCCAAGCCCATATAAAAACTTATGTTGTTTGTTCCGAAGGGTCCTTTGAAATAATTATTTGGGTTGAGACAATTGTGAAATGGTGCACAGCACAAAACCAATTCTAATTCAAGATCAGTTGTAGGGCCCTGGGAGTGTTGTGGAGCAGAGGGATCTAGGAATACAGGTGCACAGTTCCCTGAAAGTGGCGTCACAGGTAGATAGAGTGGTAAAGAAGGCTTTTGGTACATTGCCCTATATCAGTCAAGAGTATAGAAGTTGGAACGTTATGTTACAGTTGTAGAAGATGTTGGTGAGGCCACATTTGGAGTATTGTGTTCAGTTTTGGTCATCCTTCTATAGGAATGATGTCAGTAAACTGGAAAGAGTGCAGAGAAAATTTACGAAGATGTTACCTAGACTCAAGCGCCTGAGCTATAGGGGGAGTTTTAGCAAGCTAGGACCACAAGAGGTTAAAGGGTGAACTTATAGAGGTGTATAAAATGATGAGGGGAATTGATAGGATGAATGTTCAGAGCCTTTTATCCAGTGTAGTGGAATCAAGAACCGGAGGACATAGGTTGAAAGTGAAAGGGGCGAGATTTAATAGGAACCTGAGTGCAGGTTTTAGAGGGTGGCGAGTATATGGAATGAATTGCCAGATGAGGTCATTGCAGCAGGTACAATAACAACATTTATATACACTTGGACAGGTACATGGATGGGAAAGGTTTAGAGGGATATGGACCAAATGTGGACAAATGGGACCAGCTAGCTGACTTACCAGAAGGGGAAAGAATATTGCAGTTCCTCAACATTTGGGTTGAAACCCAACTTGGGGTCTAAGCAGTTGAAGATTTACTTTGCATTTAACTGTGGTATACATGACTATGAATGCGAGTCCATTTCCAGGCAATAAACTCACTTTCCTTAATAAAGATATTAATTTAATAATGACCATCGTTCACATGTAACATTTTGCAATGTATTACTTCCATTAGATTAGTTTATTTTTCCTCACTAGCACTTGACATCCCATTCAAACTACAAGATGAGCTTTTCAGCACGGTGGTGTGCAGTCTGAAAGTCCAGGTCTAACTTAATGCTCTCTTCCCTTTGATCACAATTTGGTCACAGTTATAACACCACTATCCTGTCAACACAAAGTGATTTTGTGCAGGCGCTGACATAAAAATAGCAGTATCATTTAGGAGTCGGGCCAGATCTGAATCCTGGTGGCAATTGCAGTCTAACATCCTCTCCAGCAAACCAATCCTCATCACTCAGATTCCTGTCAGCTGGAGTACAGCTCCAGGCAGGTAGGAAGCTATGACTGAAAAGTATTTATGGCTTTTTTGGGTTCCTTTGCTTTTCGAGTCTTTTCAGTACTAAAGAAAATAAAAACTTCCCGCAAGAAATTGCAGCGAATTGTGGACACAGACCAGACCATCAACCAAACCAGCCTCCCTTCTATTGACACCATTTATACCTCACACTGCCTCAGCAAGGCCAGCAGCATAATCATGGATGAGTCGCACCCTGGCCACTCCCTCTTCTCCCCTTCCCCCATCAGGCAAACGCTATAGAAGTGTGAAAATGCACACAACCAGCTTTGGGGACAGTTTCTTGTCAGCTGTTACCAGGCAACTGAATCAGAGAGGTGCTGAACTACTATCTACTTCTTTGATGACCCTTGGACTTTGTTGGCTTTACCTTGAACTAAACGTTATATACATCAATGATTTAGATGAAGGGATTCAAAGTAACATGAGCAAATTTGCAGATGACACAAATGACGTGGATGGCAGTGTGAACTGTGAGGAGGATGCTATGGAATGCAGGGTGACTTGGACAGGTTGGGTAAGTGGGCGGATGCATGGCGGATGCAGTTTAATGTGGATAAATGCGAGGTTATCCACTTTGATGGCAAAAACAGGAAGGCAGATTATTATCTGAATGGTGTCAAGTTGGGAAAAGGGGAAGTACAAAGAGATCTGGGGGTCCTTGTTCATCACTCACTGAAAATAAACATGCAGGTACAGCAGGCAGTGAAGAAAGCTAATTACATGTTGGCTTTCATAACAAGAGGAGTTGAGCATAGGAGCAAAGAGGTCCATCTGCTGTTGTACAAGTGAGACCACACCTGGAATATTGTGTGCAGTTTTGGTCTCCAAATTTGAGGAAGGACATTCTTGCTATTGAGGAAGTGCAGTGTAAGTTCACAAGGTTAATTCCCAGGATGGCGGGACTGTCATATATTGATAGAATAGAGCGGCTGGGCTTGTATACTCTGGAATTTAGAAGAATGAGAGGGGATCTTATTGAAACATATAAGATTATTAAGGGATTGGACACGCTAGAGGCAGGAAATATTCCCGATGTTGGGGGAGTCCAGAACCAGGGGCCACAGTTTAAGAATAAGGGGTAGGCCATTTAGAACGGATATGAGGAAAAACTTTTTCACCCAGAGAGTTGTGAATCTGTGGAATTCTCTGCCTCAGAGGGCAGTGGAACCAATTCTCTGGATGCTTTCAAGAGAGAGTTAGATTGAGCTCTTAAAGATAGCGGAGTCGGGGAATATGGTGAGAAGGCAGGAACAGGGTACTGAATGTGGATGTTCTGCCATGATCACAGTGAATGGCAGTGCTGGCTCGAAGGACCTAATGGCTTACTCGGCACTCATTGCCTATTGTCTATTATCTATTGTCTATTCCCTTATTATGTATCTATAGACTGTAAATGGATCGATTGCAATCATGTATTGTCTTTCTGCTGACTGGTTAGCATGCAACAAAAAGATTTTCACTGTACCTCGGTACATGTGATGATAAAGCCTAAACTGAACTGATTATCCAATTTGATATAGTCATACGGTAATGGGCCTGTCCCACGTAGGCAATTTTTTTCGACAACTGCCGGCGACTGTCATAGTCGTAGCAGGTCGCTGAAAAAACGGTGACTGGACCCCCCTACGGCAATGTCTGCGACAATGTCTACAACAACCTACCACCTATTTGACATCAAGCAACCAGCGACCCATTAGGACGTCCACCTACGACCACACCTACAACAACCTACATCCACCCGCGACAAACTACGACAAGGTACGACCCTGTCGGCGACAACTGAAGACTACTTCAGTCGCTGGTACCTGTCGCCGGTTGACGTAGGTTGAGGTAGGTAGTCGCCAATGGAATTCACCGAGGTCAGCACCGGCGACAACCTACGTCATCCTGACGACAATCTACGGCAGCGCCTACGTCAGGAGAAGTCAAGCTGCGCTCATTGGCATCAAGCCAACTGTCGCAAAAAAGTTTTGAACATTTCAAAATCCAGAGGCAACCAGAAAAACCCTATGATTCTTTGGGCGACTGAGGAGGCTACTCGCGACCATACAGGCGGCACCCCAGCGACCATGTGGCGACAGCCTGGTCGCCTGTAGTCACCTAGAAAATCGCCTATG
The DNA here is from genome assembly GCF_028641065.1 of Leucoraja erinaceus. NCBI lineage: Eukaryota > Metazoa > Chordata > Chondrichthyes > Rajiformes > Rajidae > Leucoraja > Leucoraja erinaceus. The sequence goes on along the minus strand of NC_073379.1, from coordinate 71,725,218 downwards.
TGGGACAGGGTCATAAGAAACAGGCCCTTTGGCCAAACTCGTCCATGCAAACAAGATATGCTATCTAAGGTAGTCCCATTAGTCTGCATGTGGCGGAATAAAAAGGAGGAAAAATAGAAAAGCAGAATATTGTTTAAATGGCGTCATAATATTGAATACTAGAGTACAAAACATTGGGATGCCTCAGTGCAAGAAACACAGAGGTTAGTGTGCAGGTACAGCATGGAGGGAATTAGAATAGTGACCTTTATTACAAGGAGGATGGAGTAGAATAGGAAGGAAGCCTTCCTACGTACAATGGAGGCACAAGAGACTGTAGATGCTGAAATCTTGAGCAAAAATAGACTGCTGCTGGAACGCAGCAGGCCAGGCAGCATCTGCGGAGGGAAAAGAAAAGACAATGTTTCGGAGCAGGAGTCTTCTTCAGACTTGACAATGTTTTAGGTCAGCATTCTTCATCAGACTGAAGAAAGGTCCCGACCGAAAGAGTCGTCTGTCCTTTTCCCTCCATAGATGCAGCTTGGCCTGCTGAGTTCCCACAGCATTTTGGTTTCTCCTACACACAATGTCTCAGTGAATCTGCCATCTGAGCTATTGCATAAGTTGTACATTTGAGGACGGATATATGCTTGCAGTATAGATGGTAAAATAAAGATTTGGTGCGTTAATTCTACTGACTAAAATGTTGGAGAGTGAGAAAACGTTGGAGTGGATATTACTAAAACGACAACACAACAGAGAATATGGAATTGATAGAATCATCTGGTTTATTTTAGCTCATAAATCCAGAACAATGAACACCTCGTTAAATAAGCTGAATGGACAAAATTAATCTCAGAGTTAGTCAGAGAATGGTTGACATCTGGAACATACTGGCAAAGGAGGTAGTGGGATCAGATACAATCACTATGTTTAACAACCAGCTAGACGGATGATTCAATTGGCAAGGTTTGAAAGGACATGGTCCTAAAGTGGGCAAATGGGATTAGTGTAGATGGCAAAAAGTCAGCATTGACATGATGGGCTGAAGGGCAGGTTTCTATGCTCTACAATTCTTTGATGATGTGTCTATGACTCTGTAACAAGGCAATGGCAAATCAATGAACAATGGAAAGACATGGGTTCAGAAACAGCCCATGACTGAAGTGATGTTGAGGTTGTAACTCGCCAGCCTTGGTTCAAGAGTGGCTATATTACTATACATACACATCTTAGATACAGAACAAGTGTATAGAAATAGTACATTGAGACAGTGTACAAGAATCTCCAGGTTTGATGCCGTTTTCAAGTCCCAATTGTTATAAGTGCAGAGTTCCTAACCTGGCCATGAAGGCCCGTTGCCTTGGCGATGTTGCAGGGTCGGCCTGGCCAAGCATAGCCGTTGGTGTCCTCCACTGCTGTGTGCAGCTGCAGGTCGAATCCAGACTGCCTGCTCGGTCTCTTGGAACGGCATTCAATGCAACCGAACCTCCAGCAGCCCACTCCATCATCGAGGTGTACAGCACTGCTTCCTACAGTCAGTCCGCTTGCGTGCCCTCTGTTCCTCAAGACCACTGTATCCACCTCCTTGTGTATCTTCCTCCAACTCGCCGGGTCTCGGGAATATGCAGGGAAGGGTTCGACGGCTCATGTCTTGGGGATGGTGGGCAAGCTAGGCCGGTTGCCGGAGGATACGCAACTGCAGCACATTCATAGTTTGCAAGTCAGGGTCACCTATGCACACAGTATACACATTCAACGTAGCATTGGATAAATGTTGCAAATAATAAAATCAAATTTTCCAACCTCTCCCTACTTCATTTATCTTTTAGAAAATAAATCAAAATATAATTCATTTTTATTGGACTACTAGCGCCAGCTCTTGTTCATTAAATTCTGAACAGCAATCTGACTAAGGATCAAATGACCATTAGTTGCAGCTTCACTATGGAGTGCTTGATGTCTTGTAAATGTTTTTACTGGATCTATGTCTTGTCATCCAAAATCTGTTTCTTATATTGTAGATTTTGTGGTTAGTCATAAATTCAGCATTTTTGCTGTTATTCTGATGTACAAAGTAATTCCCACGACATATTACATGTTAATTTTTTTTTTTTTTTAAGTGATTGTACTTTTCTTACTTGCTTCAACAATTGGGCAACCAAAGTCACTGCTGTACACTGTACACTGTAGACAGCTCGATTGTAATCATGTTTTGTCTTTCTGCTGACCGGATAGCATGCAAAAAAAAGCTTTTTGCTGTGCCTGTACGTGACAATATAGTAAACTAAGCCAAACTAAACTAGAAATTAAAGTTAAACACAATGGGGAGACAGGCACGCAGGAGAGATTGGGACGTTTTTGAGAAAAATCTGTGGAGGATGGTGAGAAAGTGGATTTCTGTACTGAGGTCATAAGAAGGTTAAGAATGTGTCCCCTTTTTTGCATTCAAGAGACTGCTTCAAATATACAGGTGTGTAACTAACAAGTTCCCTAAATACTAACAGATACCCAAGAGCATGGGTGGCCCACACTTGAACCTTGTTAACCTCAGATAAAACTCTGGGCATTTTTCGCCTATAAAGTTGTGAAAGCAAGACCACCCATATTGAAAGCGCAGCCTCACCCTCTTTGGACCCGTTAGAGTAGAACACCCTACAATCGTGCCATGATTCTTTCCACACAAAAAAAACATGCTGCTTTCCGAGAATAACCTTCCTGAAATGCTTGTGGTGGCAGTGGCAACGGCTGTGTGAGAGAAGCCAGCTTTTCAGCAGATATTTTTTTTTTTTTAACAGCAGACAGGTGAAGCACAATGTTAGTTGATTTAGTAAGTTATAGTTGGGTGGGCATGCATATTTATCTTCAAACACTTTCTGAGATCACTGTGAAAACTTGCTCCGAGCGGAACAACTGAATGCTGTCCCACTGCAGTGCGGTACCAGTTTCAGAACCGTAATTTGTTTTATGCGAAGTTCTATTCTTGACAAGCTGCAGGCTCTGTCAACATACATCCTCCTCTAATAACCTTGGCCACAGAGCCTTATTCACACTAGCAGGCTCCTGCTGATAATAATATATGAACTTTAATTTCCAACATTGTTGCTGCCCTATATCTAGCAATGGATGTTAGGCCAGAAGGTTGTGCATGTTACCTCACATACTTTCAGCAACTTGTGCTGGAGCCTGTCACCTTTTCAGTGGGAGTTGGCTCCCACATACTGCTTCAACCTCAAAGGATAACTGACCTCGTACCAACTCCCCTGTGAAATGAAGAGAGGGGAACCGAGGTGTTGAGTGGGATCTGAGAAACAGAGGATTTAATTGTTGCAGGTTCTTTTGCTGCATTTGGCAATCACATGAATAAAGTGGATTTGCTGGTTTGTGGCAGTAATTGATAGGGAGTGTAGGGGCCACCAGAGTTTGTTTTACTTAGTGAAATTTGTTCCTTATTTGTATGCTGATTCTGCATATGAATAGCTAGAATATTTCCTATTGTTAAGCTCATGCCCAGACAGATGTGTTAAAATCAATACAGTGCAGTAAACTATGCAAATAACAATATTTTCAATCAAAATTTTCATTTTCAAACAACAAATGCAATCATAATTGAAAAGGACATGAACTGAGTATTTACACCCATGCCAATATAAAAATACCTCCCCCACACTTATTCACACCTCACATGATCCCACCTGTTTATTTATTTGTGTTGTGTCGTGCAGTGTGCAGCCCATCTTGTGCTGTGTGTCCTCTCTCCCTTCATTCATCCGAGTAACAAGCAGGTCAGCATTACCTCTGCACTGCTCTCTGCTCTGAACAGCACCCTTCTCATTCTGCCTGCACCGCAGAGCAGCTGAAGCACAGGGCACCTTTCAGCAGTTCTGCTTTGAAATGGCAACAGTGCTCGCTACAGCTATTCCCGTTTCCAACCCACTGTTGCCAGAGGAGTAGTTCATGGATGTGGTCCAGGACCACGAGGAAGGTGGGAATCATTACCGTGCATACTTCTAAAGAACCTTACACCAATATTTGCTGAGGAAACCAGATTAAAAGACTGACATTTTCCACTTGCGGCTGCGTTTTTTTGATATTTCTCCCTTTTTTTATTTCTCCAATTTTCACCCTTTTTCACCTCACATGGAACATATATATAACCACATGCGTTTACTTCCCTTGTTTATCTATCTCACAGTATAACGAGTGAATTGCTGTAGGGAATTGAACGCAAGAAGGCATTACAACCAGATTTAATCTAGTCAAGAATAAGAAGGAGGCATGGGAGACGTATAGGCAGCTGGGATCAAGTCAATCCCTGGGGGGTTTCCACAAACTGAGGAGCATGCTGAAAAAAGGAAATGAAGAGGGCAAAAAGGGGACAGGAGATAACTCTGGCAGTTAATATTAATGGATAATCCCAAGAGATTTTATGTACGTTAAGGGGAAAAGGATGATCAGAGAGAAAATGGGGCCCCTCAGAAATTAAAGGTCTGTGTGGAGCCACAGGATATGGGCAAGGTCCTCAATGAGTATTTCTCCTCTGTTTTTGCCGTGGATAAAGGCATGAAGACGGGGGAACTTGGGTCAGTCAATAGAAGGGTCTTGAAGGCAGTCAGTATTAGTATTAGGTCGAAGAGGTGCTGAACGTCCTGATGCGTATGAAGGTGACAAATCTCTCGGGCTTATCAGATAAGTTCCACAGGATAGGCTACTCTGGAAGGTTAGATCGTGTGGGATCCAAGAAGAGACAGCTGCCTGGATAGAAGATTGGCTTTGTGAAAGAAAGCACAGGGTGATAGTGGAAGTTTTTTTTCCGGACTGGAGGCCTGTGACCAGGGTTGTGCCGCAGGGTTCAGTGCCGAGTTCATTGCTGTTTGTCATTTATATCAATGATTTGGATGGGAACATACAAGGCATGATTAGTAAGTTTCCAGATGATACTAAAGTGGGTGGTATTGTAGATAGGGAAGAAGATTGTCAAAAATTCCAGCAGGATCTTCATCAGTTGGGCAGATGGGGTGGGGAATGGAGGTTAATACAGAGAAGTGTGAGGTGTTGTATTTTGAGAAATCTAATCAGGGAAGAACCTACACAGTGAATGCCAGGGATCTGGGAAGTGTTATAGAGCAGAAGGATCCAGTAGTGCAGGTACGTAGTTCCTTGAAAGTGATGTTGCACGGAGATAGGGTGGTCAAGACATTGGTGAAGCCACATTTCGAGTTCAGTTTTGGCCACCCTGCTATAGGAAAGATGTTGTCAAACTGGAAAAGGTGCTGAGAAGATTTACGAGGATGTTGCCAGGACTCAAGGGCCTGAGCTCTAGGGAGAGATTGAGCAGGTTAGAACTTTATTCCTAGGAGCCCAGGAGGCTAAGGGGTGATTTTATAGAGGTGTATAAAATAATGAGATTAATAGATACGGTTTCACCCAGACTAGGGGAATCAAATACCAGAGGACATACATTTAAGTGAAGGGGGAAAGATTTAATAGGAACTTGAGGGTCAACGTTTTTATACAAAGGGTGGTAGGTGGTAGGAAGGACATCCTTGCTATTGAGGCAGTGCAGCTTAAGTTCATGAGGTTAATCCCCGATATGGCGGGACTGTCATATGAGGAAAGATTGGAAAGACTGGGCTTGTATTCACTGGAATTTAGAATGAGAGGGAATCTTATAGAAACATGAAAAATTATAAAAGGACTGGACAAGCTAGATGCAGGAAAAATGTTCCAAATGTTGGGGGTGTACAGAACCAGGGGCCACGGTCTAAGAATAAAGGGGATGTAATTTAAAATTGAGATGAGAAAAAAAACATTTTCACCCAGAGAATTGTGAATTTGTGGAATTCTCTGCCACAGAAGGCAGTAGAGGCCAATTCACTGGATGAATTTAAAATAAAGTTAGAGCTCTAGGGGCTAGTGGAATCAAGGGATATGGGGAGAAGGCAGGCACTGTTTACTGATTGTGGATGATCAGCCATGATCACAATGAATGGCGGTGCTGGCTGGATGGGCCAAATGGCCTCCTCCTGCATCTATTTTCTATGTTTCTGTATGGAACAAGCTGCCAGAGGAAGTAATCGAGGCAGGTACTATCACAATGTTCAATCTTGTCCTCAGCAAGATTCTGAATTGGTGGCTCTCCTGATAACATGGTTCCTGCTCGCCTCCTAGTCCCTGCTGATAACCACAGCAGGCCAACAGGCTACAGGGATTTTTTTTTTTGCAATGATGGGATATAGAAAAGATGGAATGTACCAGTCCTAAAATTCAGGTGATGAAATAGAAGCTACTTCATAGCCAAGTTTGTACATAAAATGTCCTTTCACCTTGTAACATTGTCAGGCCACTCAGCAGGGCAATGCAGTGCATTTTACCAGTTTGACCTGACAGCATTCGCCTTGCCCTTCAGCAGCACTAATCCATGTTCAGGACAAACAATGGCCAATTTTCCTGGTTAAATCTGGTTTAAAAAACTGTGCGCAGCATAAAGCCACATCTTTGATTTGCGTTACCAGGCAGTGAGAAACCCCAAGCTCAGTTCCAACGTGAAGTTCAGGATTTACTCACTTTCTTTCCACTGTGACTATTTCTCCTGTTATTGTTTTAAAACACTTCAATGTTTGCATTTATGTGCGTGAGGCACTATGCTGACCATTAAAACACAATGCTGTACTAAACATTGGGCAGATTTGTGATTTATGCTAAGGTCCCAGATCTGTGTGCCATGTGGATATGTTTGCCTAATTGTTTTCCTTTTTGATTCATCATGATCGTAAAGATCATTTTAAGGATTTTAGTAAAGACCTGTTAGTGCCTCAAAATATTCTCGAAAATATTTTATTTTCAGGTAAAAAGCGATTGATTATTGAAAATAAAACAGAGATTGTGCTTTAAATGAGTTGGGCTTGAGAAGAGGAGGGAGGGCATATTCCCAACAATACTGCAATGGTAGGTGCACAAAAATGCTGGAGAAACTCAGCGGGTGCAGCAGCATCTATGGAGCGAAGGAAATAGGCAACGTTTTGGGCCGAGTTTTGGCCCAAAACGTTGCCTATTTCCTTCACTCCATAGATGCTGCTGCACCCGCTGAGTTTCTCCAGCATTTTTGTGTACCTTCGATTTTCCAGCATCTGCAGTTCCTTCTTAAATACTGCAATGGTCATTGAACCAGAAGACAGATTAACTTTGTATTCATGTAAGCAGAAGAACATTGCCATCTGCTGGGAATCAGAGGTAATGTATAAGCCTTTCCATGTAAGCATTTCCAGACACTGAACTCGTCTTGTGAAGTTCCAAAGGAAACTTGAATACGTGTGGTCAGGAAGAGATTAGGTTTGTTATAGAATCATAGATTTATAAAGCATAGTAACAGTTCCTTCGGCCCAACTGGGCCATGCTGACCAATACATCCCATCTATACGTCAATACGTCCCATCCCATGTTAGTCCCATTTGTTCCTCCAAACCTTTCCTACCCATGTCCCTCTCCAAATATCTTTCAAATGTTGTTATTGTGTCTGCCTCAAGTACATCCTCTGGCAGCCCACTGTTTACTGAACTGGTGGGCTGATAACACAATTGCTCGGAAAGGATTTAGGGAGGAGTGAAGCCTGGAGCATTGAAGGGGCAGGATGTAAACAAGGAAGAGAAATTACCTATGATATATTCTCAGGGCATTCCAGGATTGATGGCAATACTATGGGAGGTAAAGCCATTATTGAAGATAACCTGGAATTAACCAATGGAGAAAACATCAATGGGTTGGAGGAGCTCCAGGAAAGTCAAAATGCCATTAAATATTGTGACAAGTAGAACAGTGATCAACCAGATGATCAAATAGCAATTAATCCTTTATGAGTTGAACTTAGGGTGCAGATAGTTATGCCAACAGAGGCACAAACATCTGGGCAAAGTGGGTTTAATAGAAATCTGTCATTCTATCTCTTGAGCCTAATTCACCATGCAATTAGATTGTGACCAGCCTGAACTCCACCTAGCCATCTTCACTAGATAATCCTTGGTATACTTGTCTCACACAAATTAATGAATCACAGTTCTGTAAAGCCCCTGTCCCACTTACATTTCCTTGGCACGCTAATTACGCTACCTCGTGGTCACGTTGAGGCGCGATGGTCCTGCGAAGGTCGCACGCGACTTCATTAGACAGCACAGCCGTCTGGAGCGCGTGACGTCATTTGAAGATGGACGCAAAATGCTGGAGCAACTCAGTGGAACCGGCAGCATCTCTGGAGAAAAGCAATGGATGATGTTTCATGTCAAGTCTCTTCTTCAGTCTGAAAGAAGGGTCTTGACCCGAAACATCATCCATTGCTTCGCTCCAGAAATGCTGCCGGTCCCGCTGAGTTACTCCAGCATTTTGTGTCTATCTTCAGTTTTTTGGCCCCACTCTGGGAGTAGAAGTGGGGGCGGATCCGGACCGCAACGGCCGTGAGCCCCAGGCCGAGTTTGCCGATCATTTGCCTGCTTCTGCTGCTGTTGGAAGTGAGACGTTGCGTTGTGTCAGTGTCTAGGGTCTGTCCCACTTTGGCCGTCAGTTACGCGACAGGACGTTGGTGCGCGAAGATTTTGTTCGCTCCAAAAATTTCGGAGCCACGTGCGATGTCGCGCACAACTACATACCCCGCACGGCCATCCGATGCCCGTGCGCCTCAACGCGACCACGAGGTCGCGTAGCTCGCGTGCCAAGGACACGTAATTGGGACAGGCCCTTAACTTTCCATTGGCCCTGCCACAACATGGCCAAAGCATCGGGTCAGAAGTTCCAGATTTCTAGAACTTCAAGTGTGAACAAGTCCTTCCTCTCATCACGGCTCAATGAGACGCCCTATCATTCTGAAATCTTTCATGAGCTTCCTACCAGAGAAAGTAATTTCTCCTTCGTCATATAAACCAATTCCTTTACTTAACTTGGACTTCTACACCAGGAGAAAACAGGCAAGATCTGTTTATCATTATTTTAACCCTTTCAGAACAAGTATTATACAGCTCAGAGCCTTCTCCAAGATATATTCTTCCTGATGAGAAGTTGTCGAAAAGTAATAACATTTCCATTGACGGGGAAATTGACCCTCAAGATAGAGGTTAATCGAAGATTTGTATAACAGTAACATAACATGTTTCTGACTGTAAAGCAGTGTTATTGTATTAAAGAGCCGCATTGTTTTGGTTCTTTTCATTTTCCTGTACACTTTATTTACCACGATCCTGTATTTGAACCTCCTAATCTCAATTTTGCTTTTTATTGTTTCTAAGCTCTCACCACAGAAAATACTCTGATTTAGCTTTCTTCAGACCAGCACGAGTACCCTTACACATTCCCACGTTAAATGCCATCAGTCACAATCTTTTCTAATCGCCTAATTATAACCATATAACCATATAACAATTACAGCACGGAAACAGGCCATCTCGGCCCTACAAGTCTGTGCCGAACAACTTTTTTTCCCCTTAGTCCCACCTGCCTGCACTCATACCATAACCCTCCATTCGCTTCTCATCCATATGCCTATCCAATTTATTTTTAAATGATACCAATGAACCTGCCTCCACCACTTCCACTGGAAGCTCATTCCACACCGCTACCACTCTCTGAGTAAAGAAGTTCCCCCTCATATTACCCCTAAACTTCTGTCCCTTAATTCTGAAGTCATGTCCTCTTGTTTGATTAATTAATGTTCCTTTACAATTCGTCTTTCAAATCCATGCCAGTTAATATGTGACATGGTGTGTCATAAAGAAACATAGATGTTTTGTTCTTTATTCCTTCATTTAAGTCTTCTATAAATGTCATGAGGATTTGAAGAGATCCCCAAGTTATATTGTGACTATCTTGCATGCCGAATATGATATTTTCAAACTCCTAACACCAAATTCTATATCCAATCTAGTACATCTCTACCAATTTTATAATGGCTTCTCTTGTGGTCAAACACCCTCTGGAAAAATATAAAAATACATCCCTCATACAGTATCTTTACAAAAAATGTTTGCTGAACATGAATGTTCCATACACATGCTAGCTCTCCTGAATCAACCATCTCTATCCTTTACTCTCTTCCCAAAGACAAGTTGCTGTTTGGGGAATCAATGAGTCAAGCCATTGATAGACTTTTCATTGGAGGAAGCAGATGTTGAGGATGGAGGGGAAGGAGGAGAGGAGTGGCTGTATCCTTTTGAGGGGTGATACAAAGGTTTAAAATAAAGCATGAAAGTACGCGAGGTGAGTAAGCCATTAAAAATATCAACTCATATGAAACCTGAGAAGTGAAAATAAGGATCATCAATTTAGGAGAAATATGGGAGAGGGAATAGAGGGAAGAGGGGGTCACAGAGTCATAGAACCATACAGCATAGAAATAGGCCCTTCGGCCCAACTTGCCCATGCCGACTAAGATGGTCCATCTACACTGGCACTACCTGCCTGCATTTGGCCCTCTAAACCTGTCCTATCAACAAACCATCCAGATATATTTTAAATGTTGTTATAGTACCTGCCTCAACCACCTCCTTTGGCAGTTTGATCCATATTCCCACCACCCTGTGTGAAAATGTGTTCCTCTGGTTCCTATTACACCTTTTCCCTCTCACCTGTTCCCAGGACTAGAGGGTGTGAGCTGTCGGGAGAGGTTGAGTAAGCGGGGTCTCGATTCCTTGCACAGGAGGATGAGGGGTGATCTTATAGAAACATAGAAACATAGAAACATCGAAATTAGGTGCAGGAGTAGGCCATTTGGCCCTTCGAGCCTGCACCGCCATTCAATATGATCATGGCTGATCATCCAACTCAGTATCCCGTTCCTGCCTTCTCTCCATACCCTCTGATCCCCTTAGCCACAAGGGCCACATCTAACTCCCTCTTAAATATAGCCAATGAACTGGCCTCGACTACCCTCTGTGTCAGAGAGTTCCAGAGATTCACCACTCTCTGTGTGAAAAAAGTTCTTCTCATCTCGGTTTTAAAAGGATTTCCCCCTTATCCTTAAGCTGCCTTGTCCTGGACTTCCCCAACATCGGGAGCAATCTTCCAACCTGCCTGTCCAACCCCTTAAGAATTTTGTAAGTTTCTATAAAATCCCCTCTCAATCTCCTAAATTCTAGAGTATAAGAGGTCTAGAGAGTATAGAATTCTAGAGAGTATAGAGGTCTATAAGATCATAAGAGGAATAAATCGGGTAGATGCACAGAATCTATTGTCCAGAATAGGGGAATCGAGGACCAGAGGACAAGTTTAAGGTGAAGGGGAAAAGATGGGCGAAGGAATAGAGGGAAGAGGAGTCACAGTCATAGAGCCATACAGCACGGAAATATGTGGAATCAGAGAGGTAACTTTTTCATGGGTGTATCGAACAAGCTGCCAGAGGAGGTAGTTGAGGTTGGGACTATCCCAATGTTTAAGAAACAGTTAGACAGGTAGATGGATAGGACAAGTTTGGAGGGATACGGACCAAATGCAGGCAGGTTGGACTAGCGTAGCTGGGATAAGTCGGCCGGTGTAGGCAAGTTGGGCTGAAGGGCCTGTCTCCACACCGTATCACTCCATGATTCTATGACCTTAAATCTATGTTGTCTGGTTCTTTATTCCTCTACTCTATGCATTCACCTTATCTATTCCCCTATAGGATTTCATACAGCTATATAAAATCACCCCTCAGCCTCCTGTGCCCCAGCAGTGGCTGCATCGCCAACAGTCTGTCTGTCCTTTCTTAAGTATGTGTTAAAAGTATGATTTAGTGTTCCTTGGTATGTTTTATGTGGGTGATGGGTGGGAGGGGAGTTGGGGAAACTTTTTTTCAATCTTTTACCTCGACGGAGATGCGATTTTTTTCCATATCGTATCTCCGTCCCCACTGCGGCTTAACATCATGGAGTTGGCGGCCTTTCCTAGAGACCAATCCGGCACATCAAGCTGCAGGAGTCTGCGGGACTTTAACATCACGGAGCTTGCGATCCCTTTGCCAGGGATTGAAGCTCCAACTGCGGGGCATGTGGACTTTAACATGAAGCCCGCGGTCTCTGGTAAGAAGAGGCCAACTCGGGAGCTCCATGCTGCGGAGACAGTTTCAATCGCCCCAACACGGGAGTTTCGATCACGCCGACAGGGGCTTCGATGGTCGGCTGCAGGGGCTTTGATCGCCCCGACTACGGATGGTTTGGCTGCCCCGACCGCGGGAGAACTAAGAGGAAGAAGACTGAGCTTTATTGCCTTCCATCACAGTGAGGAATGTGGAATCCACTGTGGTGGATGTTTATGATAACTTTTATGTGGTTGTGTGTTTTGTTGCTTTTCATTTAGTATGGCTGCATGTAACTCAAATTTCACTATACCTTAATTGGTACATGTGACAATATACTGACCTTGAAACCTAGAAACATTGAATAAAGTCCTCTCTGGCCCAACCTTTCCCTAGAACTCAGGCCCGGACAAGTCTCACGGACAAGTAAGTTTTGAGAGAGCATAGGAAACAGGAGGGAAAGAAACGCAATGGTGTCTATGACAATGAGCTCATCTGAATCTAAAGCTTCAATACGCAGCTTTTTTCACGCAGAGAGTGGTGAATCTCTGGAACTCTCTGCCACAGAGGGTAGTTGAGGCCAGTTCATTGGCTATATTTAAGAGGGAGTTAGATGTGGCCCTTGTGGCTAAGGGGATCAGGGGGTATGGAGAGAAGGCAGGTACGGCTGAGTTGGATGATCAGCCATGATCATATTGAATGGCGGTGCAGGCTCGAAGGGCCGAATGGCCTACTCCTGCACCTAATTTCTATGTTTCTATGTTTCTAATACTGTTCAATATGAGCACAAGCTATTCCCTGCATATGATTTTCACAACTCTTGTCCCCTAATATCCCTTTGCTGTTTAATATAACTCTCCTAGTCTGTAGAATTTCTCCTTATTAAAGCAAGATGTGGATTTATACAGAACTAATATGAATGCAAATCAATGGGTAAAACCTAACAAATACTTAGCTGTCACTGGATGTTTTAAACCAGCTTTCTAATTGACATAACCAGACATTAAGTAAATTCGTTAGTAAATTAATACATGCAGATCAAACAGGGTTCATATGTCCAAGAGACATTAATTTAATAATTTGAGACGTCTTTTTTAATATAATGTATTCACATAAAATTGAAGAAGACTTATCAATTATTTCATTCGATGCAGAAAAAGCATTCGACCAAGTATAATGGGAATACCTCTTCACAGTACTGCAAAAATTTCAGATTGGAGAGAATTTTATTTCATGTATAAATTTACTATATGATAGGCCGACTGCTAGAATATTGACCAACCACATACTTTCTCTGAAATTTCACTTATCCAGGAGCAATAGATAGGGTTGTGCATTATCACCCTTGCTATTTGCCCTTGCGATAGAACCCTTAGTGGAAAGTATAAGACTACATCCGAACATTTACGGTTATAATGCTAAACTATCCAACAAGAGGACATGACTTCAGAATTAAGGGACAGAAGTTTAGGGGTAATATGAGGGGGAACTTCTTTACGCAGAGAGTGGTGGCGGTGTGGAATGAGCTCCCAGTGGAAGTGGTGGAGGCAGGTTCATTGGTATCATTTAAAAATAAATTGGATAGGCATATGGATGAGAAGGGAATGGAGGGTTATGGTACGAGTGCAGGCAGGTGGGACTAAGGGGAAAAAAAAATGTGTTCGGCATGGACTTGTAGGGCCGAGATGGCCTGTTTCCGTGCTGTAATTGTTATATGGTTATATGGCTATATGGTTAATAAAATATCATTATATGCAGATGATGTATTATTATACATCATAAGCTCCCAAGTTAGTATACCAAATATATTAAATCTAATAGAGGAATTCGGCTCTTTCTCAGGATATAGAATAAACTGGAATAAAAGTGAAATCACGGCGATAAAACCCAAATAGTCGACACACCTTTTAAAATTCCCTTTTAGAACTGCTACAGAAAACTTTAAATACCTTGGTGTCCAAGTAACCAGAAAATATAATTCTTTATTCAATGCAAACTTCCTGCCTTTAGTTACTAAATTATACGCGCTTATTCAATTTTGGAAAACACTTCTGATGTCTCTAATAGGCAGAATAAATGCCATAAAAATGATTTTCCTCCCACAAATTCTCTATTTATTTCAATCAATACCGATATATTTACCTAAAATTTTTTTTTTTAAACTTGATTCCCAGATTACAAATTTTATTTGGGATTATAAATCACATAGGATTCATAAACAACATTATGCAAACCCAAAGAAATCGGCGGATTGGCGCTCCCCAATTTATTATACTATTATTGGGCAGCGAATATTAAAAATGTAATTCACTGGCTGGACAATTCATGTCAACAGGTAGATTGGTTAGTAACGGAGAGAGAGGATTATTCGCCTTTTAATATAGGCGCGATCCTTTTCTCCCCAATAAAGCTGAAGAACACAATATATAAGTAAAAACCCGATTATTCATAGCACTTTACGAATTCAAGTCAAGTCAAGTCAAGTCAAGTTTATTTGTCACATACACATACGAGATGTGCAGTGAAATGAAAGTGGCAATGCTCGCGGAACAACAAAACAACCAAACAAATTATAAACACAATCATAACACACATATTATTTTACATAATAAATAATAGAAGGAAAAACGTTCTGTACAGTTAGTCCCTGGTGAGAAAGGCGTTTACAGTCCGAATTGCCTCTGGGAAGAAACTCCTTCTCAACCTCTCCGTTCTCACTGCATGGCAACGGAGGCGTTTGCCTGACCGTAGCGGCTGGAACAGTCCGTTGCAGGGGTGGAAGAGGTCTCTCATGATTTTGTTTGCTCTGGAGTTGCACCTCCTGTTGTATAGTTCCTGCAGGGGGGTGAGTGGAAGTTCCCATAGTGCGTTCGGCCGAACGCACTACTCTCTGCAGAGCCTTCTTGTCCTTGGCAGAGCAATTCCCGAACCAGATGGTAATGTTCCCGGACAAGATGCTTTCCACCGCCGCTGCGTAGAAGCACTGGAGGATCCTCGGAGACACTCTGAATTTCCTCAATTGCCTGAGGTGGTAAAGGCGCCGCCTTGCCTTACTCACCAGTGCTGAGGCGTGTGATGACCATGTCATATCCTCAGAGATGTGGACTCCCAGATATTTAAAACAGTTCACCCTATCCACAGGATCCCCATTTATACTCAATGGAGTGTACGTCCTCGGATGATGTGCCCTCCTAAAGTCCATGATCAGCTCCTTTGTTTTTTTGATGTTCAAGAGGAGGCTGTTCTCCTGGCACCAGAGTGCTAGATCAGCCACCTCCTCCCGGTAGGCCCTCTCATCATTGTCTGAGATCAGGCCCACCACCACAGTGTCATCAGCAAACTTAATTATTGAATTGGAGCTGAACCTAGCCACACAGTCATGTGTGTACAGGGAGTACAATAGGGGGCTGAGGACGCAACCCTGGGGCGATCCTGTGCTCAGGGTGAGGGACTTCGATGTATTCCCTCCCATCTTGACTACCTTGGAGACAAGTAAAATTTACTCTTAAACTAAGAAATCTATCTCTTCTTTCTCCAATAGCCAATAACCCGTCTTTCAAACCATCTATTATAGATAAAACATTTATTTATTGGGGAAGACTGGGAATTAAAAAGGTTGGAGATTTGTACGAAATGGGAAACCTCCCATCATTCCAGAAATTACAATCGAAATACAGTCTGAAAGGTAATCAATATTTTAGATATCTTCAAATTCGAGATTATTTGAAAACATATACCCACGAATACCAAACTCTGTTGCCAGATATATTAGATGAAGGTATAAATAGAAACGCAGTCAAATAATTTAATATCATACCTGTACAATATCCTTCTAAATATAGAAATTCCATTGTCAGATGTAATTAGAAGAGAATGGGAACAGGAATTAAGTTTAAAAATCCCCAAAGACAGATGGGAAAAATATCTCCTATAAATATATAATTGTTCGATTAATGTAAGACATACTCTAATCCAATTTAAAATACTACACAGACTATATTACTCAAAAACGAAACTGAACAACATTTTTCCAAATGTATCTCCTATCTCCGACAAATGTCTACCAAGAAGCAACTATAACAGACTCCTTTGCCTCTTGCATAAAACTCCATAAATTTTGGAAAGGAATCTTCAAAATCTTCTCAAAATTATTAAAAGCAAAACTGGGCACCCACACAGAATTGATTATTTTTGGAATAGCAGGAGCCTGCTCTGAGCTATCAATATTTCAAAGACGTTTCCTCAATTATGGCCTGATAATGGCAAAAAAACTTAAATTTTGGAAAAATGCATCTACCCCAACTCTTAAAATGTGGATGACAAGCATGTCTGAGACGCTACATCTTGAAGATATGAGACTCGTCTTAGCAGGAACATCAGAGCAATTTTTAAAGATATGGTCTTCTTTCATTGATTCATTACAAGCATAGTATGGTGCAACACAACTTCGGAAATTAAACCGATTTATGGACAGGGTGATGGGTGTGGTGAGAAATGAAGCAGGTATATCAACACGTTTTGGTCTTTTTTTTAATTTAAATCTTTTTATTTGAATTTTGAATTTGACAGCAATTTGCATACATACAATGATAACAGACAGTGATAGTCAGGACATAATTGTACAACAGTATGTAAACGACCCTCAAAACCCCTACCCTTACCCACCCTCGCCACCCGGGGACAGACAACACTCACATACGTACACATCCACACAAATATGATAAGATAAACAAAATGAAAAAAAAAAAAAAAAGGTGTGGGGGGAGGGAGGGGGGGGGGGGGAGGGGGGGGTGGGAGGGGGTGGGTGGGTTGAGGGGATAGCAGCTGCAATAAAACAGAGCAGTGATAGAGGGCACTCAGTCCTCTTCCGAGTCCGGAAACAAGTTAAGAGAGTTAACAAGTTCCAGGAAAGGGTTCCATGTATCTAGGAATGTCTTGGTAGAGCCTTTGAGAGAGAACCTACATTTTTCAAGCTTTAAGTTGTAGAGCACCTCCTTGATCCAGCGGGCGTGTGTCAGGGGACAGGTGAGCCTCCAGTTAAGCAAGATCAGTCTCCGGGCTAACAAGGTTATAAAAGCCAGGACATGCTTCAACTCAACAGGTTGGTTGGAGTTGCGAGGAGTACCAAAAATAGCTGACAGTGGGTTTGGAGGAATAGTCTGGCCATAGGCTCTGCTTAGCACGTCGAAAGCACTCCTCCAAAAGGTTGCTAGCTTAGGGCAAGACCAAAACATGTGACTATGGTTGGTAGGGGATTTATTGCATCTGTTGCAGGTGTCTTTAACAGCGGGGTATATTCTAGATAACCTTGCGTTTGTGTAGTGGACTTTGTGAAGGACTTTGCATTGGATTAGGCCATGACGGGCACATATGGAGGAAGAATGGATCAAATCCAAGGCAGTCCCATTGCTGGTCTGTTAGTTTCATATTCAGCTCGCCCTCCCATACAGCTTTTAATGAGGTATGAGGTTTCAATATAACCGACCCTAACAAGTTGTACAAAAAAGAGATGCATTTCTTCCGGTTGGGATCTAGAGCTAGGATGGAATCGGTCAGGGTTTCAGGGGGACGATTTGGGAAATGGAGGAATATTTTCTTCACAAAATCCCTAATCTGGAAAAAATGAAAAAGGTGGGAGTTTGGAAGGCTATAGTTGGACGAAAGCTCCGCAAAAGACAAAAATATGCCATCCTTGTATAGGTTTTTGATACTACTGATGCCATTACTATGCCAGGTTTTGAATGCGGAGTCTGTACTTGAAGGTTTAAAGATGTGATTTTTAAGCAGTGGGGTCAAGATGGAAGGGCCTTGTAAACCAAAGTTTTTCCTAAGTTGACTCCATATCTTGAGCGAGAGGGACGCAATTGGGCCCGCACCCGCAGATGTTATAGGAAAGGGGAGTTGAGAGCATAGGACAGACCGCAACAGGAGATGTGAACTCGCCTTTTCCATGTGTACCCAGGTCGGTAGGTGGTCGCAATCATCATTCATCCAGTACAGGATTTTTTGCAAGTTAGCAGCCCAGTAGTATCGCCTAAAGTCAGGAAGTGCCAAACCGCCGTCACTCTTAGGAGACTGTAGTACCGTCTTTCGAATTCTGGCCGGTTTGCTACCCCATAAAAATTTAGATATTCTCCTTTCTAATTTATCAAAAAAAGATTTAGTGATAAATATAGGAACATGCTGGAAAAGATACAGGAATTTGGGTAGGACGACCATCTTGACCAGATTTATCCGGGCCGCGAGGGATAACGGTAAAACTGACCAGTGGTCAAAGTCTCTTTCAGCTTTCTCAACCAGAGGCAGGAAGTTTGTGCGGAACATATCAGATATAGGTATTGTGATAAAAACGCCGAGGTAGTGAAATCCTGACATCTTCAACCTGTCACTTGCCCAAGCAGTTGTCCCCACTTGCCTTAAAACCACCTCCATCGTGCCAGTGCCAAAACACTCCACTGCGGCAAGCCTCAACGACTTCCGCCCAGTTGCACTTACCCCCATCATCACCAAGTGCTTCGAGAGGCTGGTCCTGGCACACCTCAAAAGCTGCCTACCCCCCACACTGGATCCCTATCAGTTTGCCTACCGCAAGAACAGGAGTACGGAGGATGCCATCTCAACGGCACTTCACTCCGCCCTCTCCCACCTCGACAACAGAGACACTTACGTAAGAATGCTGTTCATCGATTACAGCTCAGCATTCAACACCATTATACCATCAAAACTGATCACCAAACTTGGTAACTTGGGCATCGACCCCTCCCTCTGCAACTGGATACTGGACTTTCTAACCAACTGACCACAGTCTGTTAGGTTAGACAAGCACACCTCTTCAACCCTCACCCTGAACACCGGCGTTCCACAGGGCTGTGTGCTGAGCCCCCTCCTCTACTCCCTCTTCACCTATGACTGCACACCTGCACATGGTACTAACACCATCATCAAGTATGCAGATGATACAACGGTGATTGGCCTCATCAACAACAACGATGAGTTGGCCTACAGGGAGGAGGTCCAGCACTTAGCAGCATGGTGCGCTGACAACAACCTGGCCCTTAACTCCAAGAAGACCAAGGAGCTCATTGTAGACTTCAGGAAGTCCAGGGGCGGCACGCACACCCCCATCCACATTAACGGGACAGAGGTGGAACGTGTTTCTAGCTTCAGGTTCCTGGGAGTCAACATCTCCGATGACCTCTCTTGGACCCACAATACCTCTACTCTGATCAAGAAGGCTCACCAGCGTCTCTTCTTCCTGAGGAGACTGAAGAAGGTCCATCTGTCTCCTCAGATCCTGGTGAACTTCTACCGCTGCACCATCGAGAGCATCCTTACCAACTGCATCACAGTATGGTATGGCAACTGCTCTGTCTCCGACCAGAAGGCATTGCAGAGGGTGGTGAAAATTGCCCAACGCATCACCGGTTCCTCGCTCCCCTCCATTGAGTGTCCAAAACAAGCGCGGTCTGCGGAGGGCGCTCAGCATCGCCAAGGACTGCTCTCACCCCAACCATGGACTGTTTACCCTCCTACCATCCGGGAGGCGCTACAGGTCTCTCTGTTGCCGAACCAGCAGGTCGAGGAACAGCTTCTTCCCGGCGGCTGTCACTCTACTCAACAACGTACCTCGGTGACTGCCAATCACCCCCCCCCCCCCCCCCCCCCCCCCCCCCCCCCCCCCCCCCCCCACCCCCCCCCCCGGACACTTATTATATTTATTCAAATCATTTGCTATGTCGCTCTTCAATGGAGATGCTAAATGCATTTTGTTGTCTCTGTACTGTACACTGACAATGACAATTAAAATTGAATCTGAATCTGAATCTGAATCTGATCCGTCCTCCGCCCATTTAAATGAGGTTAAAGAGCGAGGGAGCTGCTTATCCGATGAGTTAATCGGCAATAGTTCACTTTTTTGGTAGTTAAGTTCATAACCAGAGTACGCACCAAACCGTTCTAAAATATTTGTAATCACAGGGAGAGAGCTAACTGGATTCGAGATGTACAGGAGCAGGTCACCCGCATACAATGAGACTTTATGAATTGTGTCAAACCGTGTGATACCTTTAAAGCCCTTCTCTGAGCGTAACCAAACCGCCAAGGGCTCTATCGCGACAGCAAACAGAAGTGGTGATAACGGGCAACCCTGCCTGGTACCTCTCCGAAGGGGGAAGTGGGGCGACAGTGTGTCGTTTGTTTGTACTGAGGCCACCGGGGATGAAGCAGGTATATCAACACATTTTGGTCTTTTTTTTTAATATTATTTTTCGTTTTGGTCTTTTTTTTACAAAGTTTTTACTTATTCACTCTGTGACTACACTCTTTGGTAGGTAGAATAGGAATAGAATAGAATAGAATAGAATAGAATAGAATAGAATAGAATAGAATGCAATTTATTGTCATTCAAACCTGGGTTTGAACGAAATATAATTTCTACAGTTTTTTACATTACAACACAATCCAAGACCCACACTTAACACAGTTTACATAAACATCCATCACAGTGAGTCTCCAACATTTCCTCACTGTGATGGAAGGCAAAGTCTTTATCTCTTCCCTTTATTCCTTCTCCCGTGGTCCAGCAGTCCAACTGCAGTGTCGAGGCGAACTGGGGCTCCGATGTTAAAGCCCCCGGCGGGCGATGGTAAGTCCTGAGGCCGTTTAAGCCACGCGGGGCGATGTTAGGCCCCGGCTCCATGTCCTTAAACCCGCGATTCCAGCGGGAGAAGTTGCCGTTGCGGAGCTCGGAAAAGCGGTCTCCCACCAGGGACCTGCGAGCTCCCGATGTTCCCGTCCACCGGGTCTGCGGCCGGTGCCTCCGAACTCCAAAAGTCGGGTCGCAGCCGCACGCCACCACAGCTCTTCCCACTCCGGTTGGCCAGCTCCGCGATCTCAGTTCCGCTGGCTCTGCAACTGGAACCCCCAGGTTAGTCCCGGCCGGAGGTCGCCGCCGGCTCCACGATGTTAGGCCCAACGACATCCGAGACCCGACAGGGAATAGTCGGATCCCCGCACAGGGAAGAGATTTAAACGGTTTCCCCACAGTCCCCCCCACCACCCCCCACATATACACAGCTAAAGAAAATAATAAAAACTAACTCAAGACATCCATTTAACAAGACAAAAAATAAAAAAAGACAGACGACTGTAGTTGAGCCGCTGCCGTTAGGCGCCGCCACTGTACACAGGGCGCTGCAAGCCGGCGCCCTGTCAGCAGCGTGTCCGTTTTTTTCAGCTTTTTTGTTTTTTTAGTATGGTTTAATGTATGTTTTTAATGTTTCTCTGTATGTCTTGTGTGGGGGGTGGTGTAGGGGGGTAAGGGGGAAACTGCTTCGGTTGCCTCCTCCACGGAGAGGCGCATCCCCCGTGGCCAAACAGCAAGGATCGGCGTGGCCTTTCCCGGAGACGCGACTGGGGTTTCAGCGGCGGGCGCAGCGTGGACTCTCGGCGTGGAGCGGGCGAGCCCTCGCTGGGGCTCGCGGGAGAGGAGCGCTCCGTTTCGCTGGCCCGCGGCAGCCAGCAGCCTGAAGCCGCGGTCTGCACAGCTCCAGCTGGCGCTGCGTCTACAGCCCGGGATCTCATGTTGGGAACCCGGGGGGAAGAAGAAGCTCCATCGGCCGGCCCACGACCGACTTCTACCGCGGGCGCGGTGGCGACTTACCATCACCCTGGAGGGGAGCTTCGTCTGCCGGCCCTGCAGTCTGCGGTGTTTCTGGCTGCGGCGCGAACTTTAAATCTTCGACCGCCGGCCTGAGGCCTACACCAGCCTGAAGCCGCAGTCTCCAGTGGGGAAGAGATGATCCTGGACTTACCTTGACTTTTCCTTGTCCTTTTACCGTCTGGACGCCCGCAGCAACGGCTGCGGAGGGTTGAGGTCCCGACCACGGGGGGAAATTGAGGAGGTCTGGCCAATTTCTGTGCCTTCCACCACAGTGATGAATGCTGTGGTGGATGTTTGTGTTAAATGTTTATTGTGCTTTTGTGTGTTCTTTATCATTGTACCGCTGCTAACAAATTCATTTCACTTGCACTTCATGTGCAATGTGACAAATAAAATTGATTGATTGATTGATTGATTGATTGGTAGTTTAGGGGTTTACATATTCACTTGTTCTCTCACTTTCTCTCTTTCTTGCTCTTTTTCTCTTTTCCTACTTCATCTTTGTCAAAATTAAAATGGAAGATGTACAATAAATGTATCTTGTCATATGCCGCGGTTTATACTATTGTACGCTGCTTCTAATAAAAATATGAATTTTTAAAAAAGAGAAAAAAAGGCATAACCAGACATTTTAAAGTTATTTGGATCCTAAAAACATGGATAGAATCATAGAAAATAGATGCTGGGGGAGGCCATTTGGCCCTTCGAGCCTGCACTGCCATTCATTGTGATCATGGCTAATCATCCACATTCAGTAACCCGTGCCTGCCTTCTCCCCATATCCCTTGATTCCGCTAGCTCCTAGAGCTAGTCCTGGCTTGAGGTCTTTAAGTCAGACTTAATAATCTACAGCATGGTTATTTAGTGTCAAGAAAATCCATCTCAGCTGCTTGATGTGGAATTAAATGTTTGAAGTAAGCAAACTAAAGATATGTCAGAAGACTAATGTAGATAGCTTCCCTCAGCCAACTTTTTTAACCTCAGATCAAAGTTTTGATGTTGGGAGATATTAGCATTCCATATTATAGAACACTGATATGCCATATCTGTGCCTTGAAGGAGTTGCTGGTGTTTGCACATTGCATATCCCCTTAACTTTTGTAAAACAACCCTCTTCTTCCATGATTCGGCTTTTGGAGACAATGAACATGTATTTAAGACTGAATTCAGACTGCCAGGAATCCATAATAGCTCACCACTGCAATTTAATGGATCTATGAGAATTAATTGTTTATGAAACTATGTATGCCCAACTCACACACACACACGCACTTGCACACACACACGCACAATCACTTAAGCACACGCACACACACACAGATACACACACAAACACACACGCGTGCACATACAAACACATAAACACGCGCGCACACACACACACACAAGCGCACACACCCACACACACACACACACACGCGCACACACCCACACACACACACACACAAGCACAAGCACACACACATCACTCTCAATCATTTAACACACCTGGCTAAACTTCTTATATGAAACATAAACATGTGTTAGAGGAAATTATAAATTTGGTCTCAGAAGCCCTTCACCACTGTGGTGTCATCCTTGGATCTGTTATACATGGACTGCTACAATTCACCATCAATTTATTATTAGCATGGTAGAAGGCAAGATATGATCTTCCATTATCTAACAATTATGACACTTCAATGACATAAAATGCTTAAATATTAATCTCCAAAAGTAAAAGTAATAGTGTACAGCAATGCGTTTATGTGGTTGCAGCCTCAAGTGTATTGGCCTGCCTTAGAATGTTCATTTGTGAGCATTGAACTGGGTGCAGAGCTCAATGGGTGAATAGAGCCATAACACAATCTGTCTGATGTGCATTAAATTCTGAAAAACAACTTCATGTTTTACGTGTTATCGTCTTGTTAGCAACATAGGAATGTATAAGTAAAAATGTGCCGCTGCGGCAGCACAGTGATAGAGTTGTTGCAATACAGACTGGACCGGTTAGTCAGGATTGAACACATGCCTCTAGCTCTGTAAGGAATTTGTATGTTCTCCCTGTGACAGTATGAATTTTTGTTTGGTGCTCCGATTTCTGCCCGCTTTCGAAAGATGTATAGATTTGTAGGTTAATTGGCTTCTGTAACTTGTCCCTAATGTGTAGGATGGAACTAATGTATGGGTGATCATTGGTGGGCGCGTGCTCAGTGTGCCAAAGGGCCTAGTTCTATGCTGCATCTCTAGACTAAACTAAACTGAACAAAACAGTGTGATTGTTTGTCTCAGATTTTGAAATGTGCAACAGAATGCCAAAGGCAATTTTGATTTTGAGATATTTTTAGTTTAGTTTAGTTTAGAGATACAGCATGAAAACAGGCCTTTTGGCCCATCGAGTCTGCACCAACCAGCGATTCACACCCATTAACACTATCCTACACTAGGGACATTTTTTACATTTATACAAAGCAATTAACCTACAAACCTGTACGCCTTTGGAGTGTGGGAGGAAACCGAAGTTCTCAGAGAAAAACTCACGCAGGTCATGGGGAGAACGTACAAACTCTGTACAGACAAGCACCCATAGCCAGGATCGAACCCGGGTCTCTGGTGCTGTAAACGCTATAACACAACAACTGCGCCACTGTGCTGCCTAAAATAAATTGAACAAAGGAATGAATCGCTGAAAACAGAACATATTGAGGATACTTGGGTGGTCAGGCAACATCTGTGGAGAAAGAAATAGAGTAAATATTTCAGGTCAATGGCCCATCGGAGCCAATGAAAGGTCATTAATCTGAAAAGTTAACTCTTTCACTTTCCACAGATGTCGACTGATCTGCTGAGTATCCCCAGCATTTTAGAAGCATAGTTATAGAGTAATACAGAATGGAAACAGGCCCTTCTTCCCAACAAGTCCATGCTGACCAAGATACCCCATCAAAGCTAGACCCATTTGCTCATTTTTGGCCCATATCTCTCTAGACCTTTCCTATCCATGTGCCCATCCAAGTGACTTTTAAATGCTTTTATAGTACCTACCACAAATATCTCCTCTGGCAGCTTGCCCCATATACCTACCACCCTCTGAGTGGTAGGTACATTTGACCCCCCAGGTTCTTTCCCTTCTCACCTTAAGCCTCTGACTCTTGATCCCCCTATTCTGTACATATCTACTCCCCTCATGATTTTGCACATGTCTGTAAGATCATTCCTCAGCCTCCTTTGCATCCAAAGAATATAGCTTTAGCTTGCCCAACCTTCCCCTAAAGCCCAAGCCCCCATCCAAGTAACATAGTTGTAAGTCTTCTCTGCACTCTTCCCATCTCAATGACATCTTCTCTACAGCAGGGTGACCACAACTGAACATAATACTCAACATTTTCTGTTTCTATTTCAGATTTACAGCATTTGTGAGGGTTTTTATTTGGCATTTCAAAGTTAAAAAAAAAATTTGTTGACCAGTTATCAAAAGGACGAGCAAATAGTTTTCCTGCTTTGACAATTCAGTATGTGGCATCTTGACTCTGCTAACTGTCAGTACCTGAGGGAATTTGCGGCTCATGCTATTTGGGGAAACTATGTATGATGTAAATAAAAGGACAAGGTCAATGCAGCACAAGACTGTTTGATTTATCTCAACCACGAACAGCAGCCTCTAGATTCCATTGCCACTTCCCAAGGGCCCACTGAAGGATTAGGAAGATTAGATTAGATTAGTTCCTCCTTTAGTCCCCGGCCAAGAATTTTAAAGGTCATGTTCCAGGCAATGTATTCCACTCAACCACTTTACAGAGATTTAGCCTTGCTCCTTACATGGGAATTGGTCTCTTTTTCAGAGGTTTTTTTGCTCATCAATAAGAAGTCAGATAAATAAATGCCTATTAATAACAGCTATTTGCCAGCATTTGGACATCATACATTAAGGGTGGCATGATGGCACAGTGGTGGAGTTGCTGCCTTGAGTTTACGGTATAGCAAGGTGACCAAAACTGAAGACACAATACCTCACATTTTCCGTCATTTGAAAGTATGACGGAACTTTTGTCATATTACTGGTCGGATTTTTGATACATTTTCACTTAGTTATATCGAAATATTAAAATACGTTTGTCAGTATAGTATCTACAAGTATTATCTACCATGAAAATAAATTATTTTGCAACTCACTGTACGTAGCTACATAAGAGGAGAAAAGATTAACAATGAAATGCTTACTTCATCTGAATGTCAACTGGTAGAAATAACATCACCAATGTTAGAATATTTTATTTCAAAAATAAATATTATTCACAATTTAAATAATGTAGAGGAAAACAATGCAAGCCTCTTAATACATTCTTAGTGTTGGTACCTACATAGATTCAATGTTGCTAGTTTTACACACAGTAAGATTAGCGCATCTTTCTTTGCATAGCACCATTGGCACTCAAGTGCCCCCCTGGGGTGATATCCCTTCCTTGTTTGAGGGATGTCCCCACTGGACAGCCCTTCTAAGTGCAGCAGCAGAAGGATCCTGGACTGTGGTCTTTCCCCACAGACCTTTCATGCCACCAAGCCTCAGTGCGTCCCTCAGCATGCAGTCCTGCAGTCAAGAAAGCCCCAGTCGGCAGCATTCCAGCACAGACATCTTGCTGTGATGGAAGACCAAGACAGAGCGTCTTTCATTGAGTTGAAGGTCTTCCAGCAGCACTCAATGTCCATCTCCGAATGTGTCCCTGGGAAATGCTCGTAAATCAAAGAGTCCTCTGTTACTCATCTGCTTGTGATGCACAGTGACTACGACCGTTGTATCTTTCGCTAGTCTCTCTCTGCAAAAACATATTCTGCATACTTTGGCTCTGTACACAGCCTGATGCAGCCACAAACGCAGAGTGACCATCAGAATGAGAGCAATGTTTGTAGGAGGGAACTGCAGATGCTGGTTTATACTGAAGATGTTGATGTGGACAAGCTTTTCCCTTTGAGAATAGGGAAGATTCAAACAAGAGGACATGACTTCAGAATTAAGGGACAGAAGTTTAGGGGTAATATGAGGGGGAACTTCTTTACTCAGAGAGTGGTAGCGGTGTGGAATGAGCTTCCCAGTGGAAGTGGTGGAGGCAGGTTCATTGGTATCATTTAAAAATAAATTGGATAGGCATATGGATGAGAAGGGAATGGAGGGTTATGGTATGAGTGCAGGCAGGTGGGACTAAGGGGAAAAAAAGTTGTTCGGCACGGACTTGTAGGGCCGAGATGGCCTGTTTCCGTGCTGTAATTGTTATATGGTTATATGGTTATAAGATAGACAAACAGTGTTGAAATAACTCAACGGGCCAGGCAGCATCTCTGGAGGAAAAGGATGGGTGGCGTTTTGGATCATAACCCTTCTTCAGACTGAAATTAGAGGGGGGTGGTTGATAGGGGCGGGGGGGGGGGGGGGGGGGGGGGGTTAGAAATGGAGTTAAGAAAAGGCCAGAACAAATCACGGCCAGCAACAGATGACCAAGGTAGGATGGAACCCATAATGGCCCGCTGTTGGCTGGGGAAGAGGTGATGACGAAGGGATAAAGGTATGCGAACAGTGGATCTAGTAGGACGACTAGGGTGGGGGAGGGTTGAGAGAGGGATTGCAGGGCTAACGTGATATTAGTAAAATCAACGTTTATACCGCTGGGTTGTAAACTGCCCAAGTGAAATATGAGGTGCTGTTCCTCCAATTTGCATGTGGCCTCACTGACAGTAAAGGAGGCCCAGGACAGAAAGGGCAGTGTGGGAATAGCAAGGGGAAATAAAATGTTTGACAACGGCAATATTGGGGATGCTTTTTCCTCCATTGTCTGTGGGGATGTGCATCGTGACCCATGCTACCTGCTTCATCGTTGTGCAGCAGCAGAAGGATCCTGGACTGGGTGGAAGAGCAGGGGTTGGGCCACACCACCACTGTCAGGTAAAGCAGCCCCAAGTACACCTCATACCTGATGACTACGTACCTACCAGTAATTGAGAGCGACTGCCACCTCACAGTCCAAATATTTGTTTTATCTTTCCAGTCTGCTCCAGACCATTGTGGTTGCATGCTAGAACCCCTCAGAATCAGATCCCCAGAACCTTTAGGAAGTCATACCTGATGTTGGGGGACCAATTGAACAGTTGCTAAAGATGATGGCCTCACTCCACGTGGTGTACTTTGGCTCCCGATGCCAACTCAAACTGGTTGCAGATGCAGTTCAATCTGTGGACTGCGAGCTGAAGAAGACAAAATCATCCATGTACAGTGGCTTTGATCTGTAAAATTCCCCGCTTATGCTTTTGGGCTTCCTTTTGGATTTGGCAAAGGATTTGTGCAGCACGTAAACAAGACAAGGGTGAGTGGGCAACCTTACCTGACACTGACCTGGCTTGTAATCCATTTCCCACCCGTTGATTTGGACTGCACTGTTTGGTAGAGCGGCAATATTTCAATTACCAGAGTGATATTTTGAAGGAAGATCTGGAAATATGAAACCTCGTTATCTCAAACACTTAGTTCAAGCTCTTAGTCAACTGTCCATTTAATGTAACCCCATCCAACAAGGACAAACAAGTAAACAAAAAGTGAGAAGTTCTTCAAAATTGATTTGCAACACCCTCCTCTTGTTTCAAGAATTACAGTTGAAATATCATTTGAAAGGTAGTCAATACTTCAGATATTTTCAAATACGGGTATGTGAAAATACATACCCAAGATTATCACTCTATGGGTCCAGATATACTAGATGAATGCATGAATAGAAAGTCGGATTCAAATAAGTTATTATCATACCTCTATAATACTCTTTTAAATTTACATATCCCACAATCGGAAATAATTAGGCGAGCTTGGGAAAACGAATTGGGTTTAGCAATTTCAAAGGATAGTTGGGAGGAAAGTTTTCTATATATACACTACTGTTCTCCTAATGTTAGGCACTCGCTAATACAATTTAAAATACTCCATAGACTATTATTCAAAGTCTAAATTGAATAAGATCTTCCCAAATGTCTCTCCTATTTGTGATAAATGTCTCCTCCAAGAAGCAACCATAACCCATTCTTTTCTTCCTGTACAAAATTACAAAACTTCGGGAGGGGAATCTTTGATATCTTTTTCAAAATACTTTAAACAAAATTGGATCACACTACGTATGTCAGAGGTCTGTTCTGAGCTAACGATATTTCAAAGGCGTTTCCTTAACTAGAATCAGAATCAGAATCAGAATCAGAATGCTTTATTGTAATTGCATGTGTCACATACAACGAGATTACTGTGTCTCTCCATTTAAAAGAACTTCAAACATTCACATACTCATACTTTTTACACTCCCTCCCTCCCCAAACCCACCCATGGATTCACATTTACATAAATTAACACTCTCTCCCACCCCCCCCCCCCCCCTCCTTCCCCATAACCCGCTCCCGAGACAGAGTTCAGTTCCAAGATTGCTGATGGGTAAAAGCTGTTCTTGAGTCTGGCAGTGCATGACTTTAGCGACCTGTACCTTTTTCCTGAGGGCAGCAGTGTGAAAAGGTGGTGACAAGGATGTGTAATGTCTTTCACGATATTACAGGTCCTGCTGCGGCATCTGGAGTGGTAAATGTCCTCCAGAGGGGGCAGGGGGAGTCCAACTAGGGCCTGCTAACGGCGAAAAAAATAATACTTAAATTTTGGAAACAGACAACAGTCCCTACAGTGAAGATGTGGATCACATCTGATTCAGCCTTTGTCTTCATGGCTTCATCCAATAAGTCTGGGGACATGTTATGATAGTCTTTTGTGTATTTTTTCAGATAGTCACGGATTTGAAGATATTTAAAATATTGATTATTTTTCAAATTATATTTCAGTTGAAATTGTTGAAATTATAATAATTTTCCTGATTCATACGTCTCCGAGCGTTTTGATTCCCATTCTTTCCCATTGTGTAAATGATTTATCTATAATTGAAGGTTTAAACGACGGGTTATTGACTATTGGCATTAAAAGAGATAGATTTCTTCATTTTAGATTCTGTTTTATTTGTTTCCAAGTTCTAATTGTGCTATGTATCATTGGATTTTTATTATAATTTTTGTTATTCAGATTCATTGGTGAGAGGAGAGTCGCTCCTGTATTACACGGAGAGCAGTCCTCTCTCTCCATTACAATCCAGTCCACCTGCTGGGCAGAGTTGTCCAGCAGGTGAATCATATTTTTTAATATTTACTGCCCAATTATAGTACATAAAGTTAAGGAGCGCTAGACCACCCATCTCTTTTGGTTTACTAAGGTGTGCTCTTTGCATTCTGTGGGATTTATAATCCCATATAAAATTTGTAATGTCTAGTTTTTTGAAAAACTTTTTTGGAAGATATATTGGAATTGATTGAAATAAATATAGGATTTGTGGTAAAAAGATCATTTTTATAGCATTTATTCGACCTATTAAAGACAACGGGAGCATTATCCAGAATTTGATTAGATTATTTAGTTTCTTAAGTAAGGGGCTATAATTGGCATAGCGTGATAGTTTCTAGTGATTTCAATTCCTAAATATTTAAATTTTTCTGTGGCTATTTTAAAGGGGAATTTCAAGAGAGGTGATGAGTCTTACGGTTTTATCGACATAATTTAACTTGTGTTCCAGTTTATTCTGTATCCTGAGAAAGATCCAGTCCTCAATTAGATTTAATATGTTTGGTATACTGATTTGGGGTTTTGTGATATAGAGTAATACATCGTCTGCATATAAGGATATTTTGTTATTTGAGTATTTTGTATTATAACCGTAAATATCCGGGTGTGTTCTAATTTTTTCAGCTAAAGGTTCAATTACCAGAGCGAATAACAGCGGTGATAATGAACATCCTTGTCTATTGCTCCTTGTTAATTGGAATTTCGTAGATAGTATATTATTAGTTAATATTCTAGCTGTGGGTTTGTTATATAATAATTTTATCCATGCGATGAAGTTCTCTCCCATTTGAAATTTTTGCAATACTTTAATCATATAATCCCATTCTATTTGATCAAACGCTTTTTCTGCGTCCAATGAAATAATAGATAACTCTTGTTCTTGAGGTTTGTGAGAGTGCATTATGTTAAGCAGACGTCTCAGGTTATTAAATGAATGTCTCTTAGGTATAAATCCCGTTTGATCCTCATTTATTAATTTACTAACATATTGACTTAGTCTTCTAGCTAGTGTTTCCGCTAATATTTTTTGATCCGTATTTAACAAAGCAATAGCTCTATATGAGCCTGGTTCTTCTATATCTTTATCTTTTTTAAGTATTAATGTGATTGTTGATTCTGCTAGTGTTTCAGGTAAGATTTGTTCTTTAAAAGCGTATGAATACATTTTCTGTAGACGTGGTGTAACTATGTCGTAAAAACATTTATAAAATTCATTACTGAATCCGTCTGGTCCTGGTGTTTTTCCATTCTTAAGTGTGTTTATTGTGTCTTCTATTTCCTTAGATGTAATTTGTGCTCCCAGTTCCTCTTGTTCCTTCAGTTCTAGTTTTGGAAGGTTACAATTGTCCAAAAATTCTGAAACTTTAGTATTGTCTATTAGCGTTTTTGATGTGTATAAATTCTTGTAAAATTGAGCACATCTTTTATTGATATCATTAGGCAGTGTTAATAATTCCCCTCTATCTGATTTAATCTTTAAAATTGCATGATCTTTTTCCCGTTTTTTCAGTTGGCGTGCCAAAGGTTTATGGGGTTTATCCCCAAATTCGAAATGTTCTTGTGTTTAAGAGGGAACTGCAGATACTGGAGAATCGAAGGTTACACAAAAAAGCTGGAGAAACTCAGCGGGTGCAGCAGCATCTATGGAGCGAAGGAAATAGGCAACGTTTCGGGCCGAAACCCTTCTTGTTTTGCAATTTGGAATAATCTTATAACCTTCTCTGATAATAATTTATTTAGCTTAAATTTCAGTATTAAAATTTTATTATGTTTATCCATAATTGGATCTTTAGCATTTTCTATATCTAGTTGTCTGATTTGTTCTTCTAATTGTCTTTGTTTATTCTTATTCTTTTTGTTTTGAAAAGCTTGATACGAGATAATAACTCCTCTAATAAATGCTTTGAATAATTCCCATAATAAAGTGGACGATATATCTGGTGTATCATTTGTCTCAAAAAATAGGTCCATCTGTTTTTTTAGATATATACTCCCTTGTGGGTCTTTCAAAATTTGCGAGTTAAACATCCAGAACAATTTGTTCGTAGACATTCCTTCTAATTTTAGAACGAAAGTTAGTGTCAGGGAAGAAAAGATAAGCTGGAGATGGAGCTAGATGGAGATCGGGGGTTACGTGACGGAGGTGGTATGATGGAAATGATGGCCCATCAATGGTGAAATCATTGGACAAAGTCAGCATGGATTTACGAAAGGTAAATCATATCTGACGAATCTTATATAATTTTTTGAGGATGTAAAGGAGACTGCAAGGTGACTTGGATAGGCTGGGTGAGTGGGCAAATGTTTGGCAGATGCAGTATAAT
Organism: Leucoraja erinaceus; assembly: GCF_028641065.1. NCBI lineage: Eukaryota > Metazoa > Chordata > Chondrichthyes > Rajiformes > Rajidae > Leucoraja > Leucoraja erinaceus. The sequence goes on along the minus strand of NC_073379.1, from coordinate 71,693,065 downwards.
GTGGATAAATGTGAGCGTAACCATTTTGGTGGCAAAAACAGGAAAGCAGACTATTATCTAAATGGTGGCCGACTAGGAAAAGGGGAGATCCAGCGAGACCTGGGTGTCGTGGTACACCAGTCATTGAAAGTAGGCATGCAGGTGCAGCAGGCAGTGAAGAAAGCGAATGGTATGTTAGCTTTCATAGCAAAAGGATTTGAGTATAGGAGCAGGGAGGTTCTACTGCAGTTGTACAGGGACTTGGTGAGACCACACCTGGAGTATTGCGTACAGTTTTGGTCTTCAAATCTGAGGAAGGACATTATTGCCATAGAGGGAGTGCAGAGAAGGTTCACCAGACTGATTCCTGGGATGTCAGGACTGTCATTAGAAGAAAGACTGGATAGACTTGGTTTATACTCTCCAGAATTTAGGAGATTGAGAGGGGGTCTTATAGAAACTTACAAAATTCTTAAGGGGTTGGACAGGCTAGATGCAGGAAGATTGCTCCCGATGTTGGGGAAGTCCAGGACAAGGGGTCACAGCTTAAGGATAAGGGGGAAATCCTTTAAAACCGAGATGAGAAGAACTTTTTTCACACAGAGAGTGGTGAATCTCTGGAACTCTCTGCCACAGAGGGTAATCGAGGCCAGTTCATTGGCTATATTTAAGAGGGAGTTAGATGTGGCCTTTGTGGCTAAGGGGATCAGAGGGTATGGAGAGAAGGCAGGTACAGGATACTGAGTTGGATGATCAGCCATGATCATATTGAATGGCGGTGCAGGCTCGAAGGGCCGAATGGCCTACTCCTGCACCTAATTTCTATGTTTCGATGTTTCTATGTAACTAGTAGAGTGGATAGGGGAGAACCTGTGGATGTGTTGTATCTGGACTTTCAGAAGGCTTTCGACAAGGTCCCACATAAGAGATTAGTATACAAACAAAGCACATGGTATTGGAGGTTCAGTATTGATGTGGATAGAGAACTGGCTGGCAAACAGGAAGCAAAGAGTAGGTGTAAACGTGTCCTTTTCACAATGGCAGGCAGTGACTAGTGGGGTACCGCAAGGCTCAGTGCTGGGACCCCAGCTATTTACAATATATATTGGACGATTTGGACGAGGGAATTGAATGCAACATCTCTAAGTTTGCGGATGACACTAAGCTGGGGGGCAGTGTTAGCTGTGAGGAGGATGCTAGGAAGCTGTAAGGTGACTTGGATAGGCTGGGTGAGTGGGAAAATGATTGGCAGATGCAGTATAATGTGGATAAATGTGAGGTTATCCGCTTTTGTAGCAAAAACAGGAAAGCAGACTATTATCTAAATGGTGGCAGATTAGGAAAAGGGGAGATGCTATGAGACCTGGGTGTCATGGTACACCAGTCATTGAAAGTAGGCATGCAGGTGCAGCAGGCAGAGAAGAAAACAAATGGTATGTTAGCATTCATAGCAAAATGATTTGATTATAGGAGCAGGGAGGTTCTACTGCAGTTGTACAGGGTCTTAGTAAGACCACACCTGGAGTATTGCGTACAGTTTTGGTCTCCAAATCTGTGGAAGGACATTATTGCCGTAGAGAAGGTTCGCCAGACTGATTCCTGGGATGTCAGGACTTTCATATGAAGAAAGACTGGATAGACTCAGCTTGTACTCGCTAGAATTTAGGAGATTAAGGGGGGATCTTATAGAAACGCACAAAATTCTTAAGGGGTTGGACAGGCTAGATGCAGGAAGATTGTTCCCAATGTTGGGGAAGTCCAGGACAAGGGGTCACATCTTAAGGATAAGGGGGAAATCCTTTAAGACCGAGATGAGAAAAACATTTTTCACACAGAGAGTGGTGAATCTCTGGAACTCTCTGCCACCAGAGGGTAGTCGAGGCCAGTTCATTGGCTATACTTAAGAGAGAGTTAGATGTGGCCCTTGTGGCTAAAGGGATCAGGGGGTATGGAGAGAAGGCAGGTACGGGATACTGAGTTGGATGATCAGCCATGATCATATTGAATGGCGGTGCAGGCTCGAAGGGCCGAATGGCCTACTCCTGCACCTATTTTCTATGGTTCTATGTTTCTATTATGATCCTTTGTCCCAAAGTGCTAGAGATCCTGGTTTGATCCTGACCTTGGGAACTGCCTGTAGAGTTACCTTGCTCTCCTTGTGACTGTATGGTTTCCTTTGGGTGCTCTGGTTACTCCCCACATCCCAATGACAGCCAGGTCATCACTTCTGTACATTAACCATGCTCTATATTCATAGGGATCCAACTATCAGTTGTTAAATTGCATTTTACAGGTTTGAAACTATGCTCCAGGGCCCAATTTTGGCAATTTAATTATAAAACAAAGTTTTTTATTCACCTTGAGATATCTCAGTAAAAGAGAATCACTGGCTGAATCAAGCGTGTTTTATTGTGCATGTGTGAATGCTTGGGCTGTTTAGCATCATAGAGCATGGAAACAGGACATTCAACCCAATTCGTCTATGCTGACCAAGATGCCCCATCTAAGTTAGTCCCATTTTGCCCACATTTGGCCCATATCCCTCTAAATCTTTCCTATCTATATACCTATCTTTTAAATGCGGTTATAGTACCTGTCTCAACTACCTCCTCTGGCAGCTCGTTCCATATACCTATCACCCTCTGAGTGACCCTCTTGGTCAAATTTTATATTGTTATCTCTTAAACGTCTGAGATAATTCATCGCCTTTACATATTGAAGATGATCACCGTGTTTATGCAAATTAGTCAGCTTCATAATACAAATTTGAAAAGCAAAACAGTGCAGATGCTGGAAATCTGAAATAAAAATAGAAAATGCAGGAGAAACTTAATAGGTTAGGCAGCATCTGTGGAGAGAGAATTAGATTTAATGAGTTAGTCAAAGTGAATGCAAGCTGTTTATTCCAATTAGCTGGTTCGTTTTAACCCTGTCCTTCTTCACATTTACTTTGCACCCTCATCCTACAGCCCTCGACATGATCCTGAATCACTTTATTGGGTTGGACTTTACTATATCTTTTGACAGTAATCGCACCTTCAAACAGATGGTATGTAAAGTCAACAGAGATATGCAAACTAATGTTTAAGAAAGAACTGTAGATGCTGGAAAAATCGAAGGTATACAAAAATGCTGGAGAAACTCAGCGGGTGAGGCAGCATCTATGGAGGGAAGGAATAGGCGATGTTTCAAGTCCGAAACATCGCCTATTCCTTCGCTCTATTGATGCTGCCGCACCTGCTGAGTTTCTCCAGCATTTTTGTCTACCTTATGCAAACTTAATGGTACAAGCACTCTCAGTCAATTAATTCCTGCTTTTTCTGTGAGAGTTATATTTTTAATTGATTTAACAGCATTATTCCTGCTCAGTTGTAGCTATCTCGTTTACACATGTATTGGTGATAATTATATCTAAATCGATCTTGAGATATAAAGGTTTATGTGAAGCTAATATAAACCTATTGATTTAATTGAATAATGTGGCCATGAACCAGGTGGAATAGGAAAAAAATCTTAGTTACGGTCCTGGGAAAGATGATTTATGAAAATCTGGTGTGATTCTGATATTAGGCTCCTCACTACAGGACCTGTCCCACTTGGGTGTCATTTGCGCATCATTTACGCAACATAATTTACGTGTCACGATGCACTACGCCTGCGTGACGTGCAAATGACGGCCAGGTGGGACAGGCCCTTACCATCCAATGTATGAAGACGCATCTTGTAGCTGTTTGGTAGGAAAGTGAGTGAGCAAAGGGGCAGCGGCATGAAGGCACAATGGTACAGTTGTTGCCCTACAGCACCGGAGACGCGGGTTTGATCCTGACTACGGACACTGTCTGTATGGGGTGTATATGTTCTCCCTGAGGGATTTCCGCATGGGTTATCTCTGGGTGCTCTGATTTACTCACACCTTCCGAACATGTGCAGGTTTGTCTGTTAATTGACTTCAGTAAATTTAGTGTAGAGTAGAACTACTGTATGTGTGATCATTGGTCGATGTGGACTCGGTAGGCCAAAAGGCCTGTTTCTACGCTGTATCTCTAAAACAAAATTTTGAATCTTTTGTTAAAATAAAATGTGTTTCCTTTCTGATATTGAAAGGAAAGAAATGTTTGATAGGAAATGAACAATCTGGCTGAAAATATACTTAAATAAAATTAATGCTTGGTGCAAATGAAGCCTGGCCGTTTTCATTCCTCGTCCAATTTTCTCTGGCTGGGTAAACATCTTGAGTGTTCTTCCTATCTTAAAAATGTGATGTCAATGTAAGCTGTCGTTAAAATTCAAGGTCTGTGATAAAGAGTTCTTACCTCTGTATGTGTGGAATGTAAATCAAGGCCAATAGAGTGAGTACTGCGTGATTTCAAAGAGAAAAAAAGGAAAACCTGCTGCGAAGATGGTGATATACTGCAGAATAACCATAACTTGAAGTTCCATATTGCCACTGGAAGAATATGTTTTGGGAACGTACAGCTTCAGAGTCTGCTAAAAATGAACTAACTAGGCAGGAAAATGACCTTAATCATTTTTTCCAGTCATAATATATCCAGGCTGTGAAAGATTAAATGTCATGAAACGCTTTTAAATACTCTTAAATAACTATTCTACATATTTTTTAAAGTATGATGACTACAGTTATTCAGTTTCTGAATGCACAAATAGATGTGTTACTTTGTGGGGTCAGTTGATTTTGCAGATGGAGTTCTGCATCAGGATCACTTTATTATAACAACGGATCAGGCTAAAGGTGTGATGGAAAAATGTATGTAACTATTTCCTTGTGTATTCTATCTGTGTCTGCACAAGATTGTTTACCGAAACTGCCTAGGGCACAAGTAATTGACAGGTCTCGGTCAAGAGATTAAGAGTCTATCACAGAACTTGCAGAACGGCTAATCTTGCTAAATTTTATATCCTTTGAATTCTGAGTGTCCTTGTTCATTACAATTTGTCTGGATGCTTTTTGTCTAAATCAATGTATTAAAAATATGGTTTTCAGCATTAGCTCAGAGAGGACTCCCGCAGACACTTGGGCTCTGTGTGACTCTCTCTCTCACAAAAAAGTTTGTTCAGTTTCTACCTCCGTTTTTGTAATAGTCTTTGTGGGTAAAATTTCTAACAAGGTGTCGTAAGTCATAAGGAATAGGAGTAGAATTAGGCCATTCGACCCATCAAGTCTACTCTGCCATTCAATCATGTGTCCTTTTGGTTTTCCAACTTAATCAAGGCCAAAAGATGCCCAAAGACCTAAAGCTTGTTGTCTTTTACTTAACTTCCCTCAGGAAGACTCCTTTGGGGGAAGTTCTGTTTTAGACTTCATGTTGTGCTGCAGCAACTCAGTCAAAGCGGTTGCTTTTCATTTGGAAGCTGGCAGGTAGGTTTGCTCAATGTCAACAAGCTGCAGGAGCTAGTTATTGATTTCAGTAAGTGATGTGGTGTACCCATCCCAGTCAGCTTCTATGGTGCTGAAGTGGAGATGGTCGAGAGCTTCAAGTTCCAATGCATGGATATCATCAACAATTTCTGAGAAAAAAAATGAACCCATGACCAAGAGAGCATACCAATACCTCACAAGACCAAGGAATTTTGGCAAGTCTCCATTTACTTTTACAAACTTCGACAAGTGCAATTCTTTTGGGATGCATCACAGCTATATTTGGCAATTGCTTTGCACAAGAATACAAGAAATTGCAGAGAATTGTCAATGTCGTCTGGTCCATCTCACAATTCAATTCAATTCAACTTTAATGTCATTTCACAAATACAAGTATGGGTACAACGAAATGTAGTTTAGCGTCAGTCCGTAGTAATAGTGCAATATAGAAATAAAAATACAGAATAAGCAATCAATGTGGACGGAGAGACTGAAGAAATCTATCGGCGGGACTCCGAGTTCAGCAATGTGATAGTATTGTTGTAGAAGCTGTTCCTCATCCTACTTGTACGAGACCTGAGGCTCCTGTACCGCCTCCCTGATGGGAGGAGGGCAAACAGTCCATGGTTCGGGTGGGAGGGGTCTTTGATGATCTTCCCGGCCCGTCTCAGACCCCGTTTTCGGTGGAGTGCATCCATGGCAGGGAGCGGGGCACCGATGATGTACTGAGCGGTTTTCACCACCCGTTGTAGTGCCTTCCTGTCCGCTACAGTGCAACTGCTGTACCATACCATGAAACAGGTGGTCAGGATGCTTTCAATGGTACAGCGGTAAAAGTTGGTCAGGATCTGGGGGACAGGTGAGCTTTTGTGAGCCTCCTCAGGAAGTAAAGGCGCTACTGCACCTTTTTGATCAGCTTGGAGGTGTTGAGGGACCAGGACAGATCCTCCGAGATGTGTACCCCGAGGAATTTGTAGTTGGAGACGCGCTCCACCTCAGTCCCGTTTATATGGATGGGGGTATGTCTGCCCCCTCTGATCTTCCTGAAGTCAACAATAATTTCCTTCGTCTTCTTGGAGTTGAGGACGAGGTTATTGTTGGCACACCAGGTTGTCAGGTGATGGACCTCACTAGGCGACACCTCCCATCAATTTCACCTAAACCTCACACGGCCTTGGGAAAGCAACAAACATGATGAAGGAACATTTTCACCCCAATCATTCCGTCTTTAGTTTAGTTTTAGTTTAGAGATACAGTGTGTAAACAGGCCCTTCGGCCTACCCAAATACATGCCAACCAGCAATCACCCTTAGCTAGTTCTATCCAACACACTAGGGACTATTTACAGAAACCAATTAACCTACAAACCCACATATCTTTGGACGTAGGTGAAAACTGGAGCACCTGGAGAAAACCAATGCGATCACAGGGAGAATGTATAAACTCCGTATTGACAGCATCCATAGTCAGAATCAAACCCAGGTCTCTGGCGCTACAAGGCAGCAACTCTACTGCTGCACCACTGTGCTGCTCCACCCGTCTTCTCCCATCTCCTGTCAGGCAGATGATACAAATGTTTGGAAGCATGCACCACCAGATTCAGGAACACCTTCATCTCCACTATAGTCAGACTATTGAACAGTGCTCCCATTAATAATCCCGATCTCCCAATGTACCTCATTGTGGATTTTGCACTTTTCTGGTATCTGTGACACTATAATACTGTCACACTATATTCTGAATTCTGGTATTTTTCTCTTTGCATGACCTGTTGTGTATGGCTGGATGGTACTCATGTACAGTATGACTTCATTTGACTGGATAGTTTGCAAAAAGGCTTTTCACTGTATTTCGGTGCATATGACAATAATAAACAATGTTTCTTGTTTAATTGGACTTGGACATGGATGGACTTGAACATGGACTTGGCCCATGGTTTTATACATGGACCAAACTTATTCCCGGCAGAAAATGTGTCCGCAATGCAATAAATGGGAGTTTATGGTCCGTTCTGAAGTAAATAAATTGGTCTCTGCCTTCAATCTCAGTGGTTTAGAGTCATGGAACTGGTGTCCATGTTGGAGACACCCTCACACAGAACAGGAAGAATCTCAAAATTTGCTTCAGTGTCTGGTCGCACTGAATGAAAAGTTTAAGGATGAAACCTGGTTGGGAATGACTACAAAATGAATATTGTGCCTCAAGCAGGAAGATGGCCAAAAGGAAGAGGAAGAGGAAACATAATCTGACAGTTACAGAGGATGTGATAATATGGGAAATGTGAGCAGCATCAAGAGTTCCACGGCATGATGCCTGTCTGGTGCCAGCAAATATCAAATGCGTTATGAAAGGATAATTGAAGTTGGTTGAGGATCCTGTAATTCCACCTTGGGACCTGCAGCATAAAAGTGAATAAGGAGCCAAATTAAAAATGTGTGACTTCAAGGATCATTAAATATATTAACCAAGCCAGGCATGCATTGGCATGAAAAAAGTGGTTCCATTTACTGGGTACTGGCAACATTTCTGGGTCAGTGTGGAAAGCCTCTGTTTCCAGGAAATGTGACACAGTTGTTTGTGTACAAGCATGCTTGTAACTGAGAGGATTCAATGCACATTTTTACAATTGCAAGTCATATTTAGAAGCCTTGTGTATATCAAGTAGATTTGGTCACTTTACATCAAGAAACATCTACAAGCATTGAAAGATTTGGTCACTTTACATCAAGAAACACCTACAAGCATTGAAAGAGATTAAAGACATGAAACTGATATAATGATACAATTTATTTGTTGTCATTTGAACCTCATTGAGTTTCAAACGAAATTTGGTTTCTGCATTCATACAAACAAGTAGAAGAACCAATGCACAACACAATTTACACAAACATCCATCACAGCGAACCTCCTCCTCGCTGTGATGGAAGGCAAAGTCTTATCTCTCCCCTGCACTACAGATTCTCCTCCCGATGTCAGTCAAAGCCCCCGGCGGGCGATGGTAAGTGTCCTGCGGCCATTAAAGCCACGCCGGGCGATGCAAGGTCACGCTCCGGGTCTTGATGTTGGAGCCCCCGGCGTGCGCTAGCAAGTCCCGCGGACATTTAAAGCCGCACCGGGCGATGTAAGGCCCCGCGATGTTAAGTAAGTCTGCAGGCTCCGCGACTGGAGCCCCCGGTCATTCCGGTTGGAGGCCCGCTCCACGGTGCTAGGCCCCAACGACAACGGAGACCCGACAGAGAAAAGGCCGGGTCCTCCGTACAGGGAAAAGATTTTAAAAGTTTCCTCACCCCCCCGCCCCCCACACACATACCCAGTTAAAATAACCCACTATAACTACACTCAAACGAGACAAAAAACAAAAAAATTTAAAAAGGCAGATGGACTGCAGAGGCGGCTGCGACGTGAGTCACGCCGCCCACCCAAGGATGTGAAGTAGATAAAATATTGAGGATGGTACTGTGACCGAGTTGAAAGACACAGTCTTGGAGCTTTAGTTCAGTTCAGAGATACAGCATGGAACCAGGTTCCTCAGCCCACATGAGTCCACGGTGACCATTGATCACCCACTCAAACTCGTTCTATGTTAACCCATTCTTACAAACTAGTGGCAATTTATGGGGGCCACTTAACCTACAAACGTATATGTCTTTGGGACATGGAGGAAACCGGAGCATCCAGAGGAAACCTTACAGTCACGGGAAGAACATGCCAACACCACACGGCCAGCAGCCAAGGTCAGGATTGAACCCTGGTCTCTGATGCTGTGAGGCAGCAGTTCTGCCAGGTGTGCCACTGTGCTACCCGAGTTGTTCCAAAATCTTAGATAACCCTGCTAGCATATTAATGAGCGAAAGTCTTGGGAAGGATGGATGAAGGAACAATGAATAGGCACTCCCCTGAGGTGCAGTATTTTAAAGCTGTGAATGGTCCATCTGCATCATGTGTTACAGGTGGAATTTCAACTTACATGACAAATCTTTGGCAGATACTCTTAATCAATGTGGCTTTTCCAAAACACGTGGGGCATCTAAATTGGACAATCCTATAATGGTTTTACAATTCTAATGAAAATTCAAGTCTGATCATAAGACCCAGGGAATTAATTAAGTTATTGAATGAATTCATTAGAAAGTAGGTGCAGGAGTAGGCCATTCGGCCCTTCGAGCCATGGCCGACCATCCAGAATCAGTACCCTGTTTCTGCTTTTTCTCCATATTCCTCGATTCTGTTAGCCCTGAGAGCTATATCTAACTCTCACTTGAATATATCTATGTATCATGAATCAACACCATCTGGAACATATAGCTAGTATCAGTAATGGGGCAATGCTGTTTCTGGATTGTCACAGAAATCCAAGTGTTTACTTCCCTACCTCATAAGATTGAATTTGTTTTTGTTGTATTGTCAGGCAAAAGTGTTCTCCAGATCCATAGTCATTTGTTTAGCTGTTAACCTCTCATGAGATGTCCTGGTAAATATGGAGGGCAATTAAAGAAATTCCCCTCGGTTCGGCAATTTAAGAAAGGCGATAAACATGGCAAAACTGCCTATTCCATGACACCTCATGTCCACATACATTCAATCCCTTTCCCATGCACATTATTATTGATTCCACCACCACTATCCCCCAACTTCTCCCTTATGAGACCGACGATCAGTCTCCTCAGATACATGCATCAAACGGTCAATGCCTTTACAGAGAGTAACATCCCATGAATGATGAAAAAATACGTCTATCATTATTTTTTAATCAGAAAAAATACATCAAATATTGTCCAACAAAGATATAATCTATATCCAGTAGTGATGTTGTTGGTCTGTAAATCACAATGGATTGGATGAAGAGTGTTCTCTGGGGTTTATTATTTGCTCGAACCTCTGGACCTTTTTGCAAAATCTATACATTTATTCAAAAATGCTTCATTGAAAAGAAACCATAGCGGGATTTTTCTGATAACGATGGCCTAAAAAACAATGAAGAGCTGTTTAATTGATGATATGATTCACAGAGTGTAAATTATTACGCAGTCTTGGAAACATTACTGTTGATGTTCAATCAACAAACATGACAACAAGATGAATTTTCACTGGCAATGATTACCTGTATATCATGTACCAGACAACCAGCGCATCGATCCCCAAGTAAGGCACAATCCAACGACTTCCTCGCAAAATCTTCAGCAGTCTCTGTATTCATTCCAGGCTTACATTTTGACAACTTAGTAACCACACCAAAGGGCATTAAACACTGGGGGGAAAAAGAGGGAGGGGGAAAGGGATAATTCAGATAACTGCCAGAAAGTAATGGACAATATTGGTACAATGAGTGGAACAGCTCCTCACCAACGTCCCAGGTTCAATCGTAACCTCCCAGTGCTGTCTGTGTGAAGTTTGCATGCTCTCCCTGTGATAGTGTTGGTCTTCTCCAGGAGTTCCAGTTTCCATCTTGGCAGGTTAATTGGCCACCGTGAAACCTTCCAAGAGTGTAGATGAGTGGTGGAATCTGTGGGTGGCTTGGGATGGGGCATTGATGGGAGGTGTGTAGAGTATAAAATGGATCAGAGAAGGATATTGTAAAAATGGGCACTTGGTGCTGGTGGACCAAAGGCCTGTTTGTGTGCTGAACTCTCCTAACATTTGTTGCTTAACATTTGTTGCTTAAAATAAGAGTGAGACTTCAAAATAATTATGAATAAATGTTAAAAAAATAAACAAATCCAGAAAATGGGTGCAGAGAAAATAATTTGCTTGTGAATGCATGGACTTGAACTGAAACCAATATTGGACTTCCAGTACTTATTTGGTATCTTTAAGTAGCCTACTTGACCAGAGCTTTGAAGATTGGACAATTATACTTTTGAGTTGAATTCTCAAAACATCATTCCGAGTTGGAAATATTTGGGAGACGTGGTGATTGTGAGGGGGAGGGTAGATGTAATGGTCATAAATGGAAACTGAGGGAGTGGTGGGGGTAGTGGAAGCAAGTATCTGCGGCCCACTGCTTCAAGTGGGGCACTATTTTATGGCGCGGTTTATCATTGTCCCACCAGGCTTTACAAGAAGCCAGGTATTTTTGCCAGTCTTCCATCTTGGCACGGACCTGCTGCGGATCGTTAGGTTTCATGTAGATTAGGTGTCCTTAATGCAGTCGGTTCCGGTACAACCTTCCTCAAGGCAAACTAACTGTTGTACAAGTCCCCAAAAGTAAAATATTTAAGTTGCTGGAATCTGAAATAAATCATAAATTCTGGAACAAACAGTGGCAAAGGCAGCACAAATGGAGAGAGATGTGCAGGTAATCGTTTTAATTTATGGCCTTTCATCAGAGCTGGCAAAACTTCTCCTTGCCTCTCCCATTTTTCTGCACTTCAAAGTTGGTTTTAACTCTTAGGTTTTCTCATTTCTGATGAAAGGTCACCACACTGTCAGGTTCATTCCATTTCTCTCTTGATTGTTGCTACCTGACTGGTTAAGTATTTCCTATGTGCAATGTTTTATTTGTCCCACTAGTGATTTCCTAATGGGATTGTTCCTTTGACCTCTCCTTTGACTGATACCAGGATATCACCAGAATCGTACATCTAAATACCACTGTCCAGCTCTCTTCCCATTTCCTCTGAATCCCTTGCGGTGCAAATGGCTGCCAAGCTTGGTCTTGAACAGATTCAATAATTTTGCCTCTATAGCTCTCCATGGATAGTGAATCCCAAAGATTCACAACCAAAAGGGAAAACACTTTCCTCATCTCTGTCTGAAATGGATGACTCATTATTCTGAAATTATGCCTAGTTCCATCAGGCAAAACATCATTTCAGTACCTACCCCGTCAATTCCCCTCAAAATCTACAATTGCATGTGATAGTCTCTCATTCTTAGAAACCACAATGAGTATAGGTCCAGCCTGCTCAATCTTTCTTCAGATGTCAACCTTTTCATCACAGGAATCAACTGAGTGCTTGTCTCTATATTATCTCCAATGCAGTAATACCCTTTCTTAAATATGGAGATCAAATCTGTACCCATTATGGCAGGACACAACTGCTGGAGTAACTCAACTGGTCAGGCAGCATCTTGGGCAAATGCTACCCAAAATGTCACCTATCCCTGTTGTCCAGGTATGATGCCTGACCTGTTGAGTTACTCCAGCACTTTGTGTCCCTTATGGATCTAACTAGGTACTGATTGCCAGTCTAAAATGATCCATTTCTGTCAACTTTCTGTTTTCCTTTTGTTAGTGTCTCACCTTTCTAAGACAATATATTTCCGCCAATCCACTTGCCTTGTGCAGTAGCCATTTATGCGGCACCTTATCACAATGCGTTTGGGGAATCCGAATAATGCTTCCCCTTTGTCCATCCTGTTTGTTACATTCTCAAAGAATACAAGAAATTTGTTCACATGATTTTCCCCTTTATAAAACTATGTTGATTGCCTTATGATTTTTTTTTGTAAATTCTGGTTGCCAAACAATGATTGCGTTATATTGCATTTCCCTGTACTGGTGAGAAATAGCTCATTATCAGGAGTTAAATCATCTAATTTTGTGCCAGCATGAAGTTAGCACAATTTCATGAATAGAGAGTGTATGGAAATGAAGGATGTGCCTCAATAAACTGGCAGAATTGGCCGTTCTCACTGCTTTGAAACCACAATGTGCCTGAAGCTGCGGTCAAGGCTGTTACATTTCCAACCTTGTAGCAAAACTTGGAAGCTCAATATCATTCAATTTAAATAATAACTTGCATCTGGCAAATTTGGAACAAACTTATCTTTGTGATCCAACATTTTGTTTGGAAGGCAATGCTCCTTCCTATCAACAAATTAAAATAGGGAAGAAGCCCTATGGGTTTCCCTAACATCTTTGCCCTAGTTCCAAACCCGCACTCTTTGAACAAATCTTTAAATCATAAAAATGGAGCAGTATATCTAGGCCAAAATGACAATATAAACCATTAGCGCCAGCTTCTTGGCAGGAGTGCAACACTCTGGAAATACTTTTGGACCTGACCTTTTCACTAATTACATCCTTTTGACTGGGGAACTCACTAATTACATCCTTTTGACTGGGGAACTCAATTAATCCTTCTCTCAGCTGTGTTCTCAGCGAGTGCTAGAAGCAGAAGTTTTGACCTTCGTGGGAGACTTCAGAGGCTCTGATAAAGCTTGGCTTTCAGAAATATTACCCTCCACTGACATTCCTGGATTGTATAAACATGTGTTAGGCAGCCGCTTTCTCTCGCCATGTATTATCATGTCAGAGAGAAGAGTGAAGTGAGTGAGATACAAGCAGGTATTTTCAAGCAAACATTTGTTATTTAGACAGGTATTTGTCAGTCATGGGGCAAAGGGGGAATGGGACTAGTGCAAGATAGAACATGTCTGAGAGACTATTGGATGGACTCAAGTTTACCGAGGGTGAAAATTGAGAAATGACATGAGAGGAGGACATACCAACCTATAAACTCCACACAGACAGTACCCGAGGTCAGGAACAAACCCGGGTCTCTGGCGCTGTGAGGCGGCAGCAATGGAACACAGAATTGCAGAGGCAGCTCAGGCTTAAGGCTCAAGCTTAAGGAATCGGAAGACTATGCAAGGTTATAGAATTGGGCTTTAGGAATCTAAATGATAGCATAGATTTGAGATAGGAAATTCATTTTGGGTAGAATATGACACCACTTTTGTAAACAATTTGATTTAATTTTGGATGGTTGTTAGGCAAGATTGAATCTATGCCAATGAATATTATGACTTGGGCTTTGCCAGTTGGAAGGAGTTTCTGCTCATCCACTGCGGCAGATCAGACAGGTAGTCTGACATTATTGAAATTTCAGAAATATCATTCTTGGTCAAGAGAAGTTCTGGTACTGTGTGGTCTGTGTACATGTGGCATCACAAGCTGTGTTGCCCCACAGTGCCAGAGACCCAGGTTCGATGCTGACCTCGAGTGCTTTCTGTGTGAAGTTTTATGCATTGATATTTCCTTCCTGTGACCATCTGGGTTTCGTCCAAGTGCTCCACCTTCCTCCCACCTCCCAATGACATGCAGGTTTATACATGAATTGGCCTTGTCAAATTGTCCCTACCATGCAGTGAGTGGATGAGAAAGTGGGATTACATAAAATTAGTGCAAACAGGTCATCGATGGTCAGCATGGACTTGGTGGGCCGAAGGGCCTGTTGTCAGGCTGTATCGCTAAACTATAAACTTGAAGAAGTGAAATTAAAGAGGCCTACATCCTTAGGAATATCAAATGAGCCATTGTACTGAACATGGCCAAGTAAAATGAGTGAGTCAGTATTATTTCCTGCTTCCCTTGGATTTGTAAAAGAAGATTTTAGTTACTGATTTTGATTAAAAGCCACGTTTGTTTTAGACTTGATTCACATTTTGAATTGCAATGTGCCTGACAGGTTAGACTTGTTCTTTATTTATGCACATTTTTCCAGGAGCCACATCTCACCGTGTTGAAGGTGGCCACTTTATACAGTTAGTATAAATTAGGAATTAAATACTTAGCGATTAACTTTCTTGAAAGATACAGCAAGGAAACAGGCCGTTCAGCCCACCGAGTGCACGCAGACTATCAATCACCAATTCACACGAGTTCTGTTACGCCACTTTCACATCCACTCCCAACACATGAAGAGCAATTTACAGAGGCCAATCAACCTACTAACTTTGGGATGTGCAAGAAAATTTATGTTTACAAACCTTTCAACATTTGAACATTTTATTATTTCCAAAATACCCAAAATGTTGTGCCTGAAATAATGGTAATTGTGCCTGGCAAACAATCTACAGTTTGTAAATAGAAATAATCGCATTCCTACTCTACATTTGATAGCTGGTGACACAAAAATGTAACAGCATGGTCTATGGCCACTCTCCTGCACAGGTAAGAAATTAAAGAGCGTTGTTGACGTAGCCCAGACCGTCATACACCAAACTTCCCATCCATTGACTCCCTCTACATTTCACTCTGCCACAGCAAAGCCATCAACATAATCAAGGACCTGTCTCATCCCAGTCACTCCCTCTCCTCCCCTCTCCCATCAGGCAAGAGGTACAGAAGTTTGAAAACGCAAACCTCCAGATTCAGGGACAGTTTCTGCCCTTCTGTTATCAGGCAACTGATCTGTACTCTCATCAACTAGAGTGCAGTCCCATCTACCTCATTGGAGACCATTGAACCATCTTTAATTGGATGTTATCATGCACCAAATGCAATACCCTTTATCCTGCACCTGTACACTGTGGACAGCTTGATAGTAATAATGTAGTCTTTTCTTTGACTGGATAGCACGCAATAAAAAGCTTTTCATTGTATCTTGGCACACGTGACAATAATTATAAACTAATCCCACCTCAAACTAAACTAAACAAGCATTTTCAACAATCTTATCTATCCATCTTCTGCAAACCCTTTATGGAGTATTAGTTAGGATACATGCATGTCTTGCTGTCCATTCAGTCAAGCCAACCTTAAAATTGATTCAATATCTGTTTTGAGGCTGGAGTTTCATTTTCTACTTTCATTAATGTTGCCAGGTAGTGCACTTATGGTGCAGATTGCATATTTGTTTGGTATCAAATATTATGGTTATTTTATGACGAGTATCCATCAATCAATTTCTTGGATGCAAAGTCCAAAGTGTAGTAGCTCATGAAGAGAATGACAAAGCAATAGGTACAAACATTTTCACAAAGTTTGTTTTACTTTTCCACTGAACGGCAGAACTGAAAATATAATGACAAGAATCTCAATGCAATCAATAGAATGTGGCTGATGTTGCAGAATTATAGATAAATAAAGCCAGGCCACATCATTTTCTGAGATGATTTGCCTCCAGATGAAATAAAGAAATTACAATACAGAATTTTTAAATCGAAAATGCCCAAGCATTTTAAGAACTAAAATTTCAGATGAAATATCTTCAAATGGTAGGAAATGCTTCATTCGTGACTGTTTCCCATTATATTATGGCGCAGCAGTAGAGCTGCAGCCTCATAGTGCCAGGGACCCAGGTTCAATTCTGACTACAGGTGCTATCTGTGTGGTGATCAAAGCTCCCGCAGCTGGTGATCGAAGCTCTCGCGTCGGGGTGATCGAAACTACCATGTCAGGACGTTTCTTGGCGGCCGCGCGCGCATGCGCACACTCACACACACACACAAGGCTTTGGAGGCTCAATCCAGCGCTAAATGCAGCTCAACTCTGCCTGTCTCGCGGGGTTAACCTACAGACCTGCCTGGACTGATGGGACACCAGCGCTGCTTCTCCGTGCTGGCTGTAAACCTGGGCCATATTTCCCGCAAGTCCAGGCAGGGCTGTAGGTTCACCTGGCGGAACAGGCAGCGTTGAGCTGGGTTTAGCGCTGCTTCTCTGCGCTGGCTGTGGGCCTGGGGGCACAGCTCCCATCTGTCTCCCGACATCTGTGGCCACCCCCGGGCGTAGGGGACACTCGGGTGGGGACGGGACAGCGCCGGAGAGCCGGAATCGATCCTAGCTGCGGATGAGGCGCAGGTCTGTGCCGAGATTGTTTTGGCACGTTTCCCTCCTCCAATCACCGCGCTCTATCCTCAGTCCCACTCCTCCCCCCCCCCCCCCCCCCCCCCACCTACTTCCACCTTTGACCGACACTTCCTTCCTCCAATGATCACGCGGAATCATCATGTTCCCCCCCCCCCCCCCCCCCCCCATTGCCTGCTGACCGACGTCTCACTCGTCCAATCGGTTCGCTCGATCATCAGTCCCGCCCCCACCGTCTCGCGGAAAGCGGAGGTTTCACCGGGATTTAAAATCCAAATTACAGAAAATGAGGAGGATCATCCCCCACCTCTCTCAAAACAGGGGGGAACGTGTGTCCCCTGCACCCCCCCCCCCCCCCCCCCCCCCCCGTGATTTCCGCCCCTGCTAAATACATACATTTAACACATACAATTACATCACAAAGAAGGAAAGGACAGACAGACTGTTGGCGAGGCAGCCATTGATGACGGCACCCGGTGGTCATTCTGTTTCCTCCCACATTCGAAGGATATAACTAGTAGCGTGGATAGGGGAGAACCAGTGGACGTGTAATATCTGGATTTTCAGAAGGCATTCGACAAGGTCCCACATAAGAGATTAGTATACAAACTTAAAGCACACGGTATTGGGGGTTCAGTGGATAGAGAACTGGCTGGCAAACAGGAAGCAAAGAGTAGGAGTAAACGGGTCCTTTTCAGAATGGCAGGCAGTGACTAGTGGGGTACCGCAAGGCTCAGTGCTGGGACCTCAGCTATTTACAATATATATTAATGATTTGGATGAGGGAATTGAATGCAACATCTCCAAGTTTGCGGATGACATGAAGCTGGGGGTCAGTGTTAGCTGTGAGGAGGATGCTAGGAGGCTGCAAGGTGACTTGGATAGGCTGGGTGTGTGGGCAAATGCATGGCAGATGCAGTATAATGTGGATAAATTTGAGGTTATCCACTTTGGTGGCAAAAACAGGAAAGTAGACTATTATCTAAATGGTGGCCGATTAGGAAAAGGGGAGATGCAACGAGACCTGGGTGTCATGGTACACCAGTCATTGAAAGTAGGTATGCAGGTGCAGCAGGCAGTGAAGAAAGCGAATGGTATGTTAGCATTCATAGCAAAATAATTTGATTATGGGAGCAGGGAGGTTCTACTGCTGTTGTACAGGGTCTTGGTGAGACCACACCTGGAGTATTGTGTACAGTTTTGGTCTCCAAATCTGAGGAAAGACCATATAACCATATAACAATTACAGCACGGAAACAGGCCATCTCGGCCCTACAAGTCCGTGCCGAACATTTATTTTCCCCTAGTCCCATCTACCTGCTGCACTCAGACCATAACCTTTCCTTTCCCATCCATATACCTATCCAATTTATTTTTAAATGATAAAATGGAACCTGCCTCCACCACTTCCACTGGAAGCTCATTCCACACAGCTATCACTCTCTGAGTAAAGAAGTCCCCCCTCATGTTACCCCTAAACTTCTGTCCCTTAATTCTCAAGTCATGTCCTCTTGTTTGAATCTTCCCTACTCTCAATGGGAAAAGCTTATCCATGTCAACTCTGTCTATCCCTCTCATCATTTTAAAGACCTCTATCAAGTCCCCCCTTAACCTTCTGCGCTCCAAAGAATAAAGACCTAACTTATTCAACCTTTCTCTGTAACTTAGTTGCTGAAACCCAGGCAACATTTTAGTAAATCTCCTCTGTACTCTCTCTATTTTGTTGCAATCCTTCCTATAATTGGGCGACCAAAATTGTACACCATACTCCAGAATTCTCACCAATGCCTTGTACAATTTTAACATTACATCCCAACTTCTATACTCAATGCTCTGATTTATAAAGGCTAGCATACCAAAAACTTTCTTTACCACCCTATCTATATGAGATTCCACCTTCAAGGAACTATGCACGGTTATTCCCAGATCCCTCTGTTCAACTGTATTCTTCAATTCCCTACCATTTACCATGTACATCCTATTTTGATTTGTCCTGCCAAGATGTAGCAACTCACATTTATCAGCATTAAACTCCATCTGCCATCTTTCAGCCCATTCTTCCAAATGGCCTAAATCTCTCTGTAGACTTTGGAAATCTACTTCATTATCCACAACACCACCTATCTTAGTATCATCTGCATACTTACTAATCCAATTTACCACACCTTCACCCAGGTCATTGATGTACATGACTAACAACAGTGGACCCAACACAGATCCCCGAGGCACCCCACCAGTCACCTGTCTCCAACCTGACAAACAGCCATCCACCATTACTCTCTGGCATCTCCCATTCAGCCACGGTTGAATCCATCTTGCTACTCCTGCATTAATAACCAACAATTGAACCTTCTTAACCAACCTTCCATGAGGAACCTTGTCAAAGGCCTTACTAAAGTCCATTTATACAACATCCACTGCTTTACCCTCATCAATTTCCCTAGTAACCTCTTCAAAAAATTCAAGAAGATTAGTCAAACATGACCTTCCAGGCACAAATCCATGTTGACTGTTCCTAATCAGATCCTGTTTATCCAGATGCTTATATATATATTATCTCTAAGTATCTTTTCCATTAATTTGTCCCACCACTGAAGTCAAACTAACAGGTCTATAACTGCTAGTTTTACTCTTAGACCCCTTTTTAAACAATGGAACAACATGCGCAGTACGCCAATCCTCCGGCGCTATTCCCATTTCTAATGACATTTGAAATATTTCTGTCATAGCCCCTGCTATTTCTACACTAACTTCCCTCAATGTCCTAGGGAATATCCTGTCAGGAACTGGAGACTTATCCACTTTTATATTTTTCAAAAGTGTCAGTGCTTCTTTTTTTTTGAATCTCGTAGTATCCATAGCTACTCTACTTGTTTCCCTTACCACACATAATTTCAATATCCTTCTCCTTGGTGTATACCGAAGAAAATAAATTGTTCAATATTTCCGCCATCTCTTTTGGCTCTGCAGATAGCTGTCCACTCTGTCTCTCTAATGGACCAATTTTATCCCTCGTTATCCTTTTGCTTTTAATATAGTTGTAGAAACCCTTTGGATTTACTTTCACCTTACATGCCAAAGCAACCTCATATCTTCTTTTAGCTTTTCTAATTTCTTTCTTAAGATTATTTTTACATTCTTTATACTCCTCAAGCACCTCATTTACTCCATGCTGCCTATAATTATTGTAGATCTCTCTCTTTTTCTGAACCAAGTGTCCAATTTCCCTTGAAAACCATGGCTCTTCCCAATTTTTACTATTTCCTTTCAACCGAACAGGGACATAGCATAGAAACATAGAAACATAGAAAGTAGGTGCGAGAGCAGACCACCAGGTCCATCGAGCCCGCACCGCCATTCGCTCATGGCTGAACACTAAACAGACACACTTACCCACAAACAGTAGACACAAGACACAGAACACAAGACACTACCCTCCCCTTTATACCGCTATCACCCCTCTCCACCCCAAGAACCTCGTGATCTCCTGGGGGAGGCAAAAAACCGGATAAAAACCCAGGTCCAATTCCGTAGCCTCCCCGTAGCCCCTTATCCCCTTGGCAGCTAAAAAACCATCTATTTTAGTCTTAAATATATTTAAAGTTTCTGCTTCCATAAAGACATAAAGATTCTGTACTCTTAAAATTTCCCCTTTAAATGTCCTCCATTTCTCTTCTACATCCTTCCCATAAAACAAAATGTCCCAATTCACTTTTAAATCCTTTCGCATCTCATCAAAGTTAGCCTTTCTCCAATCAAAAATCTCAACCCTAGGTCTAGTTCTGACCCTAAATTATATTGAAACTAATGTTATTGTGATCATTCTATGGCAAGCCATTCTTGCCATAGAGGGAGTACAGAGAAGGTTCACCAGACTGATTCCTGGGATGTCAAGACTTTCATATGAAGAAAGACTGGATAGATTCGACTTGTACTCGCTAGAATTTAGAAGATTGAGGGGGGATCTTATAGAAACTTACAAAATTCTTAAGGGGTTGGACAGGCTAGATGCAGGAAGATTGTTCCCGATGTTGGGGATGACGGAGGAATCGCCGGTCTCCATAGACGGCCTCTCTCAGAGGGAGTAATGGCTGCCATGGCCTCCTTCGGACCGCGCTCACCTGTGCCCGTGCAGCGATAACGCCATGTTTGAGAAATTTAAGGAGCTCTGCGGAGCGAGCAGCATGACCCGAGTGGCAGTTTTAAAATGCTGTGTCAAATTTAAAGAAGTAAAAGTTAAGAAGCCAAGAAGCACAGATGATTTGCCACAGTTATGCAGGAAAGAAAAGAGTAAAACCATTGCTTTGAAAGTTAAGTTGGATGAAGTACATGCCAGCAACAGAAATAGAAAGAGCGACAAAAAATGTTTTTTGAAGGGGTGCCCGCCTCCCAGATGGAGGAAGTCTCCGAGACGAGGCGGAGAGTCAGCCCAGGATAGACCACTGTAGCCCAGGATAGACCACTGTAACCCAGGATAAACCACTGTAGCCCAGGATAGACCACTGTAGCCCAGGATAAACCACTGTAGCCCAGGATAGAGCCCTGTAGCCCAGGATAGAGCCCTGTAGCCCAGGATAGACCACTGTAGCCCAGGATAGACCACTGTAGCCCAGGATAGACCACTGTAACCCAGGATGTAACCCAGGATAGACCACTGTAACCCAGGATAGACCACTGTAGCCCAGGATAGACCACTGTAGCCCAGGATAGACCACTGTAGCCCAGGATAGACCACTGTAGCCCAGGATAGACCACTGTAGCCCAGGATAGACCACTGTAGCCCAGGGTAGACCACTGTAGCCCAGGATAGACCACTGTAGCCCAGGAGACCACTGTAGCCCAGGATAGACCACTGTAGCCCAGGATAGACCACTGTAGCCCAGGATGTAGCCCAGGGTAGACCACTGTAGCCCAGGGTAGACCACTGTAGCCCAGGGTAGACCACTGTAGCCCAGGATAGACCACTGTAGCCCAGGATAGACCACTGTAGCCCAGGATAGACCACTGTAGCCCAGGATAGACCACTGTAGCCCAGGATAGAGCACTGTAGCCCAGGATAGAGCCCTGTAGCCCAGGATAGAGCCCTGTAGCCCAGGATAGAGCCCTGTAGCCCAGGATAGAGCCCTGTAGCCCAGGATAGACCACTGTAACCCAGGATAGACCACTGTAA